>NC_064638.1:831423118-831730142 GCF_023864345.2 Schistocerca serialis cubense | reverse complement strand
ACATCCACGACCTAATTTGCAACATTTAGTGCCCACATTATATTATCTTTTGAGCTTTTGCTAACAAACAAAAGTATGCGTTTCTTTGCTATTAACTGCTAGATCCCACAGCTGAGTATTGTGGTGCATTACATGGTGTGTATCTTAAATAGACCATTCCACTGCCCACAGTTAACATGGCACCAGATCACTTAGCGTGTTGATATGTTGTGGTTTTCATACACTTTATTTTGCAAATATCTTCTTATGCCCATTATCTTTCCAAATTGGGCTTCACCAGGTGATGTACAGTACCAGTAACTAGTTACATATTTGATATTTATATGCAGAAAATAAAGCTATTTCAAACCAGCTCTGATAAAGTAGCTCATATGCATACAATTTGCTGTAAAATAGAATATATTGAGTAATTTCAAATTTTTGTGTTTTGAGGCAGAGTTTGCCACAATTAGACTTGTCAGCAAGAAAGAACACTTCCAGAGATCAAAATTCAGTTGCATATTAAAGTTCGCTAGTAAGTAAATAGTTTGTAATTTGATCAGTTTCTTTACTTTTTGTTGAAGTACTATTGTTCAATAATATTTTGTTACTTTGCACATTTGTGTAGTTCTGTAAGTTAAATAGTGTCAGTTGCTGCCATTGTGCCATACTGTTTGTAACAAAAATGAAAATATTGGAATATTGGTTTTTCTTTTTTCGCCAACAATTGTAAAGGCATATGGAGCTGCTACTGGACAAGTGACAGTGCATAGAGTGACAATTGTGGCAGCATTCAGTCACTACCTTTTGGAACACAATTAGGGAACATTCCAAGTATGTGGGAAATCTGGGGTGGAGTAACAGTGATACGAATTAGATTAGATTCTCACCATATAGAGGAGGCAAAGAGTGGCAGACAGGCACATTTAAAAGAAGACTAAATTAATAAACAGAGTCTTTCAGATTTATAAAAACACATTCATACATGCACAATTAACACACATTTGACCACTGTTGTCTCTGGCCACTGTGGCGTGACTGTGGCGAGTTGTGATCTTGGCTGAGATGGATAGTGGGGGTACAATAGTTATGGGTATGGGGAGACAGAGCAGGGTAGGGGCAGGGAAAAATGATGCAGTGCTGCCTGTGGGGAGTGTACGGGGGCATGGGGGGAGGGGTGTCAGTAGAGGAAAGAACTTTGCAAGTGTGCTGGGAGGACAGAAGGTACTTGTGTGCCTGGAGAGAGAGTAGGGAAGGTCATAGCGGTTGGTGGGAACAGAGACTAGTCTAGATTGAGTCCAGGGTGGTTATGTGAATGAAGGATATGTTGCAGGGACAGTTCCCACCTGTGTAATTCAGAAAAGCTGATGTTGGTGGGAAAAATACAGAATGTACAGGCTGTAAAGCAATCATTGTCATTTGACACGCTCTGCGACTGGGTGGTCTGGCTGTGTAGGCCACGGTTTGGCATAGAATGCTCCATAGTGTTTGCAGTTCAGTTGGTAGACCAAATAGCTGCTTTCACAGGTAGCCTTGCCTTTAACAGGATAGTCGATATCTGTATCTAGGGTAGATGTTAGTGGGAGGATGTATGAGGCAGATGTTGGATCTAGGTCTTTCACATGGGTTTGAGCAGTGGGGCAAAGGGTTAGGAGCAGGGGTAGAATAGGGACGGACAAGGATATTGTACAGGATGGATGTGTGGTGGAATAACACTTTGGGAGGGGTGGGGAGGATATTTATCATTTCACAGCACAATGAGACATAATTTAAAACATCATTGGAGAATGTGATTCATTTTCTTCAGTCCTGGATGTCACTAAGTTATGAGTGGGGGACCACGCCATTAGGAATTTCCTCCCTCCACTCTACAGGACCTATAGCTTAAACAGATCTACAACACAGTTACGAACCTTCCTACAAAAGCTTCAGTCATTTCCAAAGGCCTAGCCTTGTGCCTCATTCCCTAATTCAGTCGAGCTGGAATTGTTACGGAACTCTGCTTCTCCCTTTCCCTACAGTGTAAACACTTTTTCACCACCTTCCTTGCCAATCAGAATGAATCTAAAACCAATTATGAACCCTGTCCCCCTCAATTTACACCTCTTATCTAACAGTAATCTTCTACTCCTCCCCCCCCCCCCCCCCCCCCCCCCCCACACACACACACACCTACACATACACAAAATGATTCCTTGACATTTTTTCCAGTATTTCTGTATCTAGACTGCCTTACCATCAGTCTCTCAGTCCCTATCTCCGTCAACATGGAAATCCTCTCACATTTACAGAAAGAACTGCAATCCCATTCCTGATACCTAGTCCCACATGACACTTTTATCTGCTGACAAAGGATCCACCACTGGTGCTATGAAGCTTAGAGATTACCTGGGTGATGGGCTCTGCCATCTCTGACATGTCCACTTACAAGCCCTGCCACTGTGACCACATTCCCCAAATCCAGCCCCTCATGAAATCCAGAATCTCTGCTCGGCTACGTATCGCCCTCCTCAATGTTGCTGCTCACTGCATTCATACCATCCGTATGCTTTCTAAGCTGCATAAACTCAACACACAGGACACCCCATTGTAACAAGTACTGTGTGCAACACTAACCATTTCCTCTTCTGGCTCACAGTTCCTGTTTGTTTACTACCCTGTACCATGCTCGGTAGAGTCAGTGCCACCTCCCTCTACAGCAACATTCCCAATACCCATGGCCTTGCTGTCATTGAACAGTACCTTTCCAGGTGACCGATTGATTTCAAACCTACAACCTTCTTCCTGACCACCACCCATGACCAACTATATCACACAAAATTATGTCTCCCTTGAAGGAATCACTTGCGAACAACTCCTCAGTACAGGCACAGGCACCCACTGGCACCATCCTACACCAACATATTCTTGGGCCATGTAGAGGAGACCTTCCTAGCCATGTAGAATCCCAAACCTCTCGCACAGATCATTCATATCTGGATCAAGGGTGAGGATGTCCTATCCACATTACCCCAAAAGCCCAATGCCTTCTCCTCTATTTGCTTCACCTGGTGGTCCTCATCACCCTCAATTTCAACATCTACCTCAAAGATGACTCGGTCAGCACTCTTGTTCACATTGAACTCACCATTTTGACTGCTGCTACACATTCCACATCATGTAGTCCCTTCCAAACTGCCTAGCTGCCCTTGTTGTATCTGCAGTGACAAAAAGTCCCTGTCCAAATATGCCAAGGGTTTCACTGAGTCCTTCATGGATCAAAATTAACTTCTCCACATACATCGAGACAGATTTCCCTTGCCTTGTCTCCACAGTCACCTACCATTTCTCACATACCCACTGATCAGCAATACACAATAAAGTGGCACCAAACCCCCTCCTTCCTCCTTCGTGATTCAGTATCACCAAGGACAGAAGTAAGTGAATCATGTTCTCCACCAGGCATTAGGCTAGCTCTCATTGTGCACTGAAATGAAAAATATCCTCCTCCACCCTACCCACAGTAGTATATCGCTGCCCACCCAACTAAACAGTATCACTGTCTGCCCCTTTTCAACCCCTGCTCCTAATCCTGTGATCCATGGCTCATGTACTTGTAAAATACCTAGATGGAACATGTCTCATACATCCTGCAACTACTACCTACTCCAGGCCTGTCTCAGCCACCTCTTACCCTGACAAAGGCAGGCCCACCTGTGAAAACAGTCATGCAATCTATCAACTTAACCACAAACACTGTAGGACATTCTAAGTGGGTATGACCACCAACAAGCTGTCTGTACACATGAATGGCCGCTGCTGAACAGTGGCCAAGAGGCAGCTGGACCACCTACAGGGTGGTGCATGAAATGTGTTACCATTTTGTTTTTGTATATAAACTTTATTGTCAATACAATCTGAAAGGAACATATACTACAATGAAGAGCCGTCCATGGAGATTTGTTCTAACTCAGCACATGCTCAATATGTCCACCATTTCGTTTCCTAACTTCCTTCAAACGAATACTGAAGTTAGTGATTACATTACGGCACGTCTTCTGTAATTTCACTGCAAGCTTGAAGAATAAGTCTTTGAGCGCCATTAAATCACGTGGATTGAGGTCTGGACTATTGGGGGGCCAATTTTGTCCGTCATTGAAGCGACCTGGAAACCAGAGTGAAATGATCCGCATGTTGAAATGAAATGCTAGTGTAAAAACTCCAACACAGTGTTTGCAGTATGTGGCCTTGCTCCATCTTGCATGAACCACTGCATGTTGAAGGGCAAGGCAGTAGCAAGAAGCTGTGGAATGAAGCTATTGCAAAGCATGCTCAAATAATGCTCGCTGTTCAGTTTCTTCAAAGAAAAAGGATCCAATAAGTCCATGACTGGAAATTGCTGCCCACGCTGTAATCCTCGGAGCATAATGTTGTCGTTCATGAAGCACTTGTGGGTTTTCAGTGGCCCAAAAGCGTACATTTTGTTTGTCACGCCCCCCCTTCTGCCGAAAAGAAAACTTCCGTGCCGCCCCCCCCCCCCCCTCCCAAAAAAATATAGAGATTTTTATTAATTATCAAGAAACTATTGAAAAATTTGTAATTGTGACGTCATGTAACATGGTGGGCTGTTAATGTATCAGGTCACAGTTATTACGTCATCAGTCTAGTCTAGTGATTATAAGCCACTCCTAAAGCAAAGTCCTTTGTAAACAAGGAAAAATAGTTGCGACCTTTGCAGATTAGTGGATGCGGGCCATTATTTTAAGTTGAGTGTAGCTTATTACTTTCACTCATTATCAAAAATAGTCACTCAGTCAAGGTGTTAACGAACATTACTGATTTGTACGCCTATAGCGCTCCGCATTGTCATTGCGCATAGGTTGGCATTTATGTCAACGACGACAGTTACCGAACAGCGATAAAGGCCCAGTTCCCAGAACCAGACAAAAAATAAAAAAATAAGTTTTACGAAATAATTTTGCAGACTACACAGAACTTTAAAAAATATGAATAAAACAACTTCCTTACCTTGATTACATTCCCTTGCTGCACACCATTTCTTCTCCAGTATACGATTTTAGGACTACTCTTCGCTTGCCATATCTAGGATAAACTTTCGCTGTGTCTTCATCCAGAAGAAATACTACTATTAGTTGAAATAACATAGCACACGTAACATCAGAATCCATAAGGATCACACGCAGTATTTATATTTAAATCAGATTCACTATGATTATTTTATATTGTTTCTTCAAAATAGTTTTTTGTAATTTTACAGTATTACCTACATGTAAGGATAGTTAGGAGGAAAATAACAAGTTCTCTTATAATGTGACGTATGTATTATAAAAATATTATTTCCACACACATATGGCAAGAAACAAACAAATAAATCTATATGAAGGGTGAGCTTGCATATTTTTTACAAGATTTTGAATTCTTGACTGAATAGTAGAAACTGTGCAACGTAAATCATTGGCAATACTGAGTTTGCTATTAAGCTTATTTTTTATCGCCACTAGCGCTGAAAATGCTCTTTCGCACAAATAAGTAAATACAGTTTCAGTGCTTGTTCTGCTGTGCTGGGATACACAGTGAGATATTTCACTCAAAATAAAGGCTTATCCATCTTCTCAAAGTCATACTTCGCTGCAGAATCATTTTTAATGTCTAAGACTTCCTCTTGTAGTCTGTCTGGCAACACATTCACGTCAATGTGAAATGGATCCGTTGCTAACCTATAATAAATTTTATCATCACAACTGTTACGGAAGTATCGTTCGAATTCATCAATGAGGTGCTGCAAATGGTTCGATATTTTACTCTTAGTATCAGTATCCTTAAAATCGTTTTGAAATCGGGCTGCTTCCAGGATTCCAAACAATCTGGGAAAGCAGGAATAATTGCAGGCTAAAATTTTACATTTCCATAGTTGCAACTTATCAGTAAATGCTTTGATGGCATCCTGATGAAAAATTATGTTTGACTCTCCACCTTGTAATTTCAAATTCAATGTGTTTAAAGATTTGAAAATATCTGACAGATAAGTCAATGCAACATGAACACCGTGCTTTCTAAATTCCATATACAATTCAGTTTGTTTGTTATTTTTCAAAAACTGCATCACTTGTCTCGAAGTTCAAAATAAGCTTCCTAGCATATTTCCTTTTGAGAGCCAGTGTACTTCTGTATGAAATAAGTGTTTTATACTCTGCTCTTAAGTCTTCATAAAGAGCCGTAAATAACCTGGAATTTAATGCACTCTTTTTAATATGATTCACGATTTTGATGCACAGTTTCAAGACATCATTGAGTTCCTTTGGAAGTGTCTTAGCTGCCAATGCTTGACGGTGTATTACACAGTGGATAGCAGTAACACCAGGTTTTTTTTTCTCTGACCATCTTCACGAATCCTGAGTGACATCCAAGCATTGATAGGGCGCCGTCTGTGCATACGCCTATCAGTTTCTGCCGTGATAACTCATTTTTACAAAAGGATTCAGAGACTGCTGCCATTATATGAATTGCTTTTGAAGTTGACTTTAACTCTGTAGAAAACAGCAACTCTTCTTTAATTGCTTCATTTTCTATATAGGGAACGAAAGCTAGCAGTTGGCAACAATTTGCAACATCGGTACTCTCGTCTAATTGTATTGCGAAAAACTGTGATTGTTTGACGGCTGTAACTAATTGATTTTGTATGTCTTCGGCCATATCATCAATCCGACATTTCACAGTATTGTCGGAAAGCGGTATTTGTGAAAGTTTTTGTTTACTTTCTGACCCAAGAACAATATCAGCAGCTTTCAACTAACAGGATTTGACTAGTGTGTCTCCGATAATGACTTTTCTTGGTCCTTGAAATAAGTAGCAATAACTCATACGAGGCTTCCAGTACCTTTTCTGATGTCTGAGCGAAGGATCCAACAGTGTCCAACTTTATTCGCTTCAAATTATCACATTTTGCAGCAAAAAATACCTTCAGCTTCTCTTTCAATGCACCATGCTTTGCCCACAAATCGTGTTCGACGAGGTGGTCTCATGTAATCATTGCTCAATACCTCATAGCAAATAACACATTGCGGCTGGTCAACACCATTTTTTTGTGTAGAAGCAAAACCGTATTTGATATGATCATCATTATATTTAAATTTTTTCACGACACTCATGATGAAGTAAAAAGAAAACAAGAAGTTAACAGTATAATGTCGCACTAACACTGATTTTACTGAGGCACAACTGTGAAAGATTCAACGCGATTTCAGCAAAATCCAATACTTCAGATGTGTCAACAACTGCAAGCAACAAACTGAAATAAAGGAAAGCTACTGTCGTCTGTTGGCACCTCAGATGACTGCCTGTGAGGAATGGGGCGAAGAACGGGGAAGCCCAGCCACAGCGCGGGTAGTCAGTGCACTGTCTGTCTGCGACCTGTTGGCCGAGCAGGGCTCTTGCTGGTTAGAAACGGGCTTTTCCCGGATTAGGGCGGAAACAGCCCACAGGCACCCTAAGAATTTGCTACCTGTTCTGTGGTGCTGTTCTGAGCAGTGCAGCCTGGGGTATTATGTGAAAATCGTTTTCATGCCCCCTATCTTTCGTTACTTATAAATGAAACATTATAAGTTTTGAGATAACATCAATGAATTGGTTGTCAAATTTTACAGTAATCAAGTAAGGTCATGGATACACCTCATACATCACTGGAAACTGTGCACAGTGCCAAACAGTTATCTCTGTACTCGTGCCAAAAGAAGCCATCGTCGCAGCAAAGAACGTACACTAATTTCAAACGAAATTATGCCATATTTCAAAAAGGCAGAGAGAGAGAGAGAGAGAGAGAGAGAGAGAGAGAGAGAGAGAGAGAGAAGCCTCACTGATGGACTTCATTGTCTACCTAGCTGGGTTATGTTTCATTGTTAGCAGTCACAACAATGTTTCCAGAATAGCGTGAAGTACCCTGCTCAGAACGAACACTTGTACTAGTTTTGCATTCATGTCGTGCACATTTTTCTGGTGACAAAGGGTATAACCCTGGCGTCCAAATTACGAACCCGCCAGTTCATTTAAAGCGTATACAGTCTATTAAAGTCACTGTAATCGCATCACATGGGGATGCATGGGTTGACAGGGTAATAAAACGGTATTTTTGCAGTTACGCAGTATAAGTGATTATTACACTGAACATAGCCTACTATGGCTAAAAGTTATAACATGATTACGTTCAGTTCATGTGTACAAATATACGGAATAGTTAATACCTGACTTTTCTGTTTTCCAATTGTCAGAAGTAAGTTGTTTACAAATCTGACATATAGAATTAATGCATATCGCCTTCATAATTTTGAGAGTTTCTGTGTGTGACATTCTAAATGTGATCTTCAAAAGCTATATGTTCTAGGATAGGTTATTGAGATAGGATTGTGGGAAGTGGGATGCCAAATGATTGCATTTAGCACCATAATCTATCATTAATACCCGCACATTCATTTTTATTAAAATATCGATATTAAAAAGAAATATTAGGTTTAGACCACTAACTCCACCCGCGCCCCCCTTGCAACATCATCACGCCCCCCCAGGGGGGCGCGCCCCCCGGTTTGGAAACTCATGGTCTAAACGAAAATGCGCCTCGTCTGAAATCCAAACGTTGTTGAGAGTTTCTTCCCTATCCTCTGCCCACTGAGCAAACAGTAGTCTCTGCTGCTTGTGTTTTTCAGTTAGCTTCTGTGCACAGGTCATCTTGAATGGGTACATATGGAGGTCACTTTTAAGAATGTGTTGAATGGAGCGTCTGGATATTTCCAGTTGCACTGCTGCCTTTCTACACGATTTCCCGGGACTTCTCTGTACAGCAACTCGTACTGCTTCAATGTTCTCCGGCGAACAAATAGGCTTAGGCTGAGGTCGCTTTGCTTCCAATACTGTTCCTTCCTGTGCAAATTTATCGTATAACCTGTGGATGGTCTCCTTGCAAGGGACCCATCGTGTGTTAAACTGTTGTCGAAAACGCCTCTGAGTCACGACAAGGCTTCTCGCATTCGGGAGGACGATGGTTCAATCCCACGTCCGGCCATCCTGATTTAGGTTTTCCGTGATTTCCCTAAATCGCTCCGGGCAAATGCCAGGATGGTTCCTTTCAAAGGGCACGGCAGACTTCCTTCCCCGTCCTTCCCTAATCCGATGAGACCGATGACCTCGCTGTCTGGTCTCCTTCCCCAAAACAACCAACCAACCAACCATCACAACAAGGCTTTTCGTTTCATGAAAAAGTAACACAATTGCCGATCGTTGCTGTGTCGTCAGTCTTCCATTGCCAGCCATTGCTGCTTACTAGTTTCCTAGCGGCAGTATCGTGAATTACACATCATTTCGTAACTCATTTGTTTTTCCAAGCTCTGCTGGTACTGCTGTAGAGATCCCAGCTGGATATCTCATGTGCGTCGTAAATTGTGAAAGAAACAATTGGTAACACATTTCGTGCGCCACCCTGTAGTTGCCAAGCATGCCGCACAATGCGGTGCACTTGATTACTACTGCTTCATAGCCTTTGCCATCTGTTTGCTTTCCACCACCACCAGCTTTCCTGAATTGTGCAGTTGGGAACTCTCCCTGCAATATATACTTTTTTCACATAACTACCCTAGACTCAAACTTTACTAGTGTCTGCGCTCCAATGCCTCTATGACCTTCCCTACTCCCATTCCAGCCTCACGTACAACTTGCCTCTTCCCAGTGCACCTGCATAGTCCTTTTCTCTTCTCCGCTTCTACCCCATACCTGACACACTCCACTCCTGTAGCACAGCTATCGCATACTACACCTAACAATCTACTATCCTGTTCTTGCCACATCCCTGCACACTCGTACACGCATAACTGCAGAACCTTCCTCTACCCTTATCCTGTTGTATCTCCCCATCCCCACTCCTCGCCAGTGCCATACCTCACTACCCATCTCAGACAAGTTCGCCATTCACTTCAGTCAAGGTGCTCATAACACAGGTATGAAGTGACCATCTGCATGAGTTTACATGGTGTGTGTATGAATGTGTGCTTTTTAAAATCTGGAGGAGGACTTTAGGAGCTTAGTCTACTTTTAAATAGTGTATTTTTAAATGTGCCTGTTTGTTACTCAACGATTATCCTAATTCATATTGTTGTTGTTGTTGTTGTTGTTGTTGTTTATACTGTGTTACATGACAAGCTTTGCTGTTTATGAAACTGCCGTGCTATTAAGTACATATTTGTATCAAAAATATGAAATGAATAGTTCTTTTTATCATCCAGACTGTTTTCTTTCCAGGCTGATGATGTACTGGAGAAAATGTCAAAAACCATCCCTCCTGGATATTATACAAATATAGATGATTTTTGTAGAGAGATTACAAAAGATTATGAATTTGTACCTTTGGGAACACTGAAGAAATCCTTCACAATTAGTAAGCTTATTGAATGTTTTTAATCTCTAGTTGCTTTTTCATGTTGTATGTATTATATAAAATAATTGTTTTTCTTTTTATAGATAAAGAAATATCTGAAAGAGTTTTTGAGGTATACGTTTGCGATGTGTTGGTACCAGGTTACCAGGATTACCATGAAAGATTACAAACATTTTTATTGTGGTACATTGATGCAGCTAGTTTAATTGATACTGATGATGATCACTGGAGAATGTTTGTAGTGTGAGTATAGCTGTCGTCAGTGTTGTATCAGAATAATTTTGGATTTGTGTACTTATCTAAAAACAAACATGACTGTTTCAGCTATGAAAAATATAAAATTGATGGCAGTGCCAGGTATGCTGTTGCTGGGTTTGCTACTGTGTATGAATTCTATGCTTACCCAAATAATATTAGGCCTCGTATTGGCCAGATGTTGATACTACCACCATTTCAAAGGCACGGGCTTGGCAGTCATTTATTGGAATGTATTTATGAATATTATGTACCTATGCAAGAGGTTGTGGACATTACAGGTAATGTTGTAACAACAATTTTATATAAGAGAGGTGGAATATTTCTCATGTGTTAACTCATTTTTTATAAAATATCTTTTACGTAATGCCAAAGTGTTTCACAGCAGCTACCCTTGCTTTTTTTGTCTGTTAAAGCAGAAAGTAAAGTTAAAGAATATGAAACAAATTATTTTAAGCAGAATTAATATTTGAAACATTTGTTATCAATGTTCAAGCTTCACCTTCACACATTATTTATCGAAACTGATCAGTGGCTTGAGTTGTAAGATAGGATACGGATAAAAAAATGTAATGCTAATTTATAGCCTTTGGTATTCAGAGTATAATGTTGATACTAAGTACCATGAGAAACTTCAACTATTTAATCTTTAGGCTATTAGAGTAATGAATTTTTAATGTCAACCTCTTACCATTTTAATGTTCTTATTCCTTTTGGTTGTTATACATCCACAGAAAATATTTGTGAAAGTTCTACTTCATGCAAGACAGCTATACCTTCCTATTTAATTCCTAGATATGTTTCATTGACTTCTGTGTTCCTTAAATAAGTTACTTTATTTTAGCAAGTAGTAGAAACTCCAGGTTGGAATATATGCAATGTAAGGAAAAGATAGATTGCTACATACCTTAAAGATCACACATTGAGTTGCAAACAGGCGCAATGAAGACACTTCCAGATAGCTTTCGGCCAAAGCCTTCATCAGAAAAGAAAACACATACACATTCATTCACACAAGCAAGCACGCATCTCGTGCATGTGACCATGATCTCCTGCAGCTCGGACTGAAGTAAAACTGTCGTGCAGATCAGAAGCAGCAATCTGGAGGAGGGTGGGGAAGGGGAAGGGATAGCAGGGCAAAGGTGGAGGAAGAGAAGAGGACTGTCTGTAGAGCTTGCAGGGACTAGACTGCCAACAGGCACAGTATTGGGAGGCTGTGGAGCAGGAGGTGGAAAAAGGAGGGGGAGAGGGAGTGAAAAGGGAGAGGAGCTGGGAAGGAGAAAGACAGGCAGGTGTATTGGCAGAGGGTGGTACACAAAAAAGGTGGGAGATGATAATAGGGAGGAGTAATAGGACAGAGGTTGCGGAGACAGTAGGTTACTGTAGGTTGAGGCTGGGATAATTTCAGGAGTGGAGAATGTGTTGTAAGGATAACTCCCATCTGCACAGTTCAGAAAAGCTAGTGATGCAGGGGAGGATCTAGATGGCTCAGGTAGCGAAGCAGCCATTGACATCGAGCATATTATGTTTAGCTGCATGTTGTGCCACAAGTTGATCCACTTTGCTCTTGGCTACAGTTACATGGTTTCCTTTTGTCCTGATGGACAAGTGGTTGGTAGTCATACCAATATAAAAAGCTGTGCAATGATTGCAGCACAGCCAGTGTATGCCATGACTGCTTTCACAAGTGGCTTGGGTTCTGATGGGATAGGATAAGCATATCAAAGGAGTAGAAGTGCTGGGTGGGTAATTGGACAAGTCTTGCACCTAGGTCTTCTGCAGGGAGGTGATCCCTGTGACAAGTGGTTGGGATTGAGAGTGACATAGGGGTGGACTAGGATATGGAGATAGTGGGTGAAGGAACACCACTTGAGGAGAGGTGGGAAGCATTTTGAGTAGGACATATCTTATTTCATAACATGATGATACGTAAGCAAAGCCCTGACGAATGATGTGGTAAAGTTGTTCCGGTCTGGAGTGGTAATGGCTGATCCTTTGTAGCTGGTCCTTGTGGGTGGTGGGGTGATTGGAGGTGGGGAAATGGCACAGGAGAGCTATTTGTGGACTAGGTCTGAGGGATAGTGCCTGTCTGTGAAGGTATTAGAGAGACCCTCAGCATATTTAGGCAATGGAGTTCTTGTTCCTGCAGATACACTATTCTCAGGTGGCCAGGCTGTATGAGAGAGATTTTTTGATGTGGAAGGGATTACAGCTGTTGATATGCAGGTATTGTTGGTGGGTTGTTACTGGTTGGTGGGTTTGTGGACAGAGGTGTGGATGGAGCCATTAGTGATGAAGTGGTCAATATCCAGGAAGGTATCATGCTGGTTTGAGGAGATCCAGGTGAAGTAGCGGGAGAGAAGCTGTTGAGGTTGTAGAAGAATGAAGATAGGGTGTCCTGGCAAGATCCGGGTGCAAGATCTGCCTGATCCATCCACCCAGCAATTTCTGTTAAAGTCTTGTCACAGGCTTATCCTACCCTATCGGAGGCTGGTCCACCTGTGAAAGCAGCTGCGTCATATACCAGCTCTGCTGCAGTCATTGTACAACTTTTTATATTGGTATCACTATCAACCAGCTGCCCACCAGGATGAGTGGCCACTCACAAACTTTGGCCAAGAGCCAAGTAAAGCACCCTGTGGCACAAAATGCAGCTGAACATAACAGACTTGATTTCAGTAGCTAGTTCACTACTGGAACCGTCTGGATCTTCCCTTACATCACCAGCTTTTCTAAACTGCACTGGCATAAGTTACCCTTACAACACATTTTCTGCTCCCATAATTATCTCGGCCTCAATCTATAGTAACTCCCTGTCCCCACACCCTCCACCCATATTTCCACCCCCTCTGTTCTATTCACATCTCAGATCCTTTTTGTCTTCCATCCTGTGCCAAACCACCTGCACTTATTTCCCCTTCTGCCCTTCTCCATGAAATGTGCTTGCTCGCATGAATATGTGTGCATGTTTCTTCCTTTTGTGACAAATAGTTTTTCCCGAAAGCTATTGTGTAAGTGTCGCTTTGTTGTGTCTGGCTGCATCTCAATGTGTCATCTTTACAGTGAGTAGCAATCTATCTTCTCCTTATGTTGCTGTTGCGACAGCTGTTTCTGTTGATAGTGCCAAAGGGTGTAGTTTCACAGATTGACATGGTTCTTAGCACTTAAAATAGCTGTGGGAGTAATAAAACACAAACTGAAACAAAAATTGTAGGGTCACTTCAACACTTAAAACATCAGGCCTGCATTGTTACATCTACATACTGTTTGGTTACGATAACTTGACGATTTCAGCAGTGCTTCCAGAAACATAGAAAATCGGACTACCGTATTTACTCGAATCTAAGCTGCACTTTTTTTCCGGTTTTTGTAATGGAAAAAACCGCCTGCGGCTTAGAATCGAGTGCAAAGCAAGCGGAAGTTCTGAAAAATGTTGGTAGGTACCGCCACAACTAACTTCTGCCGTCGAATATATGTAGCGCTACACAGGCACAGGCATGCTTTGTATGCAACGAGATAAATACTGGCGCCAAAATCTCTGCGTCAGTAAATAAATTAGAAAAAAGGGTGGAAGACGAGCTTTTTTTCTCCGCCCCGAGTTTCAACCACTGCATTTTCATACATTATCCAACGAAGTAAATACAAATTCCGTATTGTTCATCTTCGAAAGTAGCAGAATTTCAATGTACTACGAAAATTCGACTGGCAAGACTGTTGCTAATAGGAATGTGAAATGTGAATCACATGCAGTATTCTCTTCACCATAAGAATAATACGAATATAAACATTTTGCCATGTATTCTTTCGTGTTTGCCCCCTGCGGGTTCGGGGGTTAGAATAGGCCCGCGGTATTCCTGCCTGTCGTAAGAGGCGACTAAAAGGAGTCTCCAACGTTTCGGCCTTATGTGATGGTCCCCTCTCGGGTTTGACCTCCATCTATCTAAATTCTTCCGAAGAGCGAGCCAATTGGGGAAGGGCACCTTACGTGGTGCACTGTATCCTTCGTGCAATTAGACCTATAGCCGTCTTTCTCGTCGTTGCAATGGTGTCCCGCTCGTTTTCGATCTGTTGGGCGATTACCACGCTGCACTCTGCAGTGTTTCTTTTAACTGTGACGACGACCTTGGCCATTTTTGCACCTAAGATCCAGCACGGTAGCCAGTCCGTTGTGGTGGGGTCGCCATGTACCCTCTTGGTTGTAGCCCCCTGACAACACAGGGATCGCTCTACTGATGCCTGCGCCGTTCACTCCCCATGTATGCCAAGGAGTAGATGCCCATCTCCCTGGGGCATCGGGACTCCCGGCAACGGCCATCCTGCCAGGTGGCCTTTGCTGTGGCTGGGTGGCGCCCGTGGGGAGGGCCCTTGGTCGGAGTAGGTGGCATCAGGGCGGATGACCCGCAATGAAGCGTGGTACATCATCTATCGCTGGTGGGCCTCCACCAGCAGTCTCTAAGCGATCGAGGTCTAACCTCAACGGGAAGAGATTGGATCAGAGATCGTTTCCCTCCCTAGCTACTCCATGGGAGGAACGTCTTGTTAAAGAAGGCAGTGGCGAATATTCACCCCGGTACCTTGTGTGTACGCGGGTTGATGGAGAATCGTTCGTGTCGACCAAGCCCCAGTTTTTTGTGGAGCATTTAGAGGACAAGTTCGGGGAGGTGGAGGGCTTGTCCAAGATGCGCTCTGGCTCTGTGCTCATCAAAACGGCATCCTCTGCCCAGTCACGGAGGTTGCTCAATTGTGACAAGTTGGGGAATGTTTCAGTTACCATCACGCCGCATAAGAGTCTCAACATGGTCCAGGGTATTATATTCCATAGGGATCTTCTTCTGCAGTCCGACGATGAATTACGCGCCAACCTCGAACGACGAGGTGTTCACTTCGTCCGGCGCGTCCATCGGGGTCCGAGGGATAATCAGGTAGCCACCGGTGCCTTCATCTTGGCCTTTGAGGGTGATGTCTTACCCGAAAAGGTTAAGGTGATGGTTTACCGTTGTGATGTGAAACCATATATCCCTCCTCCAATGCGGTGTTTTAAATGCTGGAAGTTCGGGCACATGTCATCTCGCTGTACTTCCAGCATCACGTGTCGGGATTGCGGACGTCCTTCGCATCCTGATACTCCATGTGCTCCGCCTCCTGTCTGTGTTAACTGTGGAGAACACCATTCCCCCTGCTCACCGGACTGTCGGATCTTCCAGAAGGAAAGGAAGATAATGGAATATAAGACCCTGGACCGCCTGACCTACACAGAGGCACGGCGGAAATATGAGCGGCTCCATCCTGTGCCCATGACATCCACCTATGCCGCTGCTGCAACAGCGGTCCGATCCTCTCCCGTGTCGTCACGTACTGTTGCCTCTCAGCTATGTCAAAATGACCCGGCCCCCTTGGTTGTGGGGGGCACTTCGCCCTCTGTTGCTCCATCTACTCCAGGAGCGACACCACCCCAACCATCGGGGACATTCGTCCCCCCTTCCCAGCCGGAGAAGCGTAGGGCTTCTTCGGCTACTCTAGCCAGGAAGGGGTCCCTTGGGGCCCTCCCTTCCCAGGCTTTGCCCAGTGTCAAAGCGGATACCTGCAAAGCTTTGAAGCAACAACCGGTCGCTGGTCATAGGGCTTCACGGTCGTCGTCCGTCCCTGAGACTGACCCAGTGGGGCCCTCCCAGCCAGACCCTCCCAAGGCACAGCGTGCGAAGCCGTTGAAGAAAAAGGCTCCCAAGCATCCTGACATTGCGGTGGCACCTGTCCCACCGCAACCTTCAACCTCTGCGTCTGAGGACGAGGTGGAGATCCTGGCGTCCGCTGAGGACCTCGATCTCGCCAGTCCCTCCGACGCCATGGAAAGCACTGGCACAGGTGCTCACTTGGAGGCAGCGGGTGACCCAGTGGCGTAATCTGCCTTCCCCGTCCCGTCACGCCTTTCCCAGCAATGGCCAGTACCATCCTCCAGTGGAACTGCAGCGGTTTCTTCCACCATTTAGCTGAGCTCCGCCAACTTATCAGCCGTCATCCTTTCCTTTGCATTGCTCTGCAGGAAACTTGGTTTCCAGCAATGCGAACCCCCGCCCTCCGTGGCTATCGGGGTTATTTTAAGAACCGGGCAACTTACGAAAGGGTGTCTGGTGGCGTCTGCATATATGTCCTGAACTCTCTTCACAGCGAGTTTGTACCTCTACAAACAGCTTTAGAGGCTGTCGCTGTTCGGGTGTGGACGCCACAGGCTATCACCGTCTGCAGTATTTACCTTCCACCTGATGGTACTGTCGCGCAGCATGTCCTGGCTGCTCTGATAGCACAACTGCCGCCACCTTTTTTGCTGCTGGGCGATTTCAATGCCCACAACCCTCTATGGGGTGGGACTGTCTCCGATGATCGTGGTCGGGCCGTGGAGCATGTGTTGGCTCAGCTCGACCTTAGCCTCTTAAACACCAGTGCTCCCACGCATTTCAGTGTGGCCCATGGCTCGTTCTCGGCCATCGATCTCTCTATTTGCAGCCCTGGACTTGTCCCATGCCTCCACTGGAGGGTGCATCCTGACCTGTGTGGTAGTGACCATTTTCCCATCTATTTGTCACTGCCACAGTGTCATTCTTCTGGGCGCTTGCCCCGCTGGGCTTTCCACAGGGCTGACTGGCCAGCTTTTACTTCCGCTGTAACCATTGCGTCTCCCCCACAGGGTGACATTGACGAGGTGGTCCGTGTTTTAACCACGTCCATCGTTTCAGCGGCCGAGGCTACCATCCCCCGTTCCTCTGGCCTCCCTCGGCGGAAGGCTGTCCCCTGGTGGTCGCCGGAGATTGCTGAGGCTATTCGCGACCGTAGGCGGGCTCTCCAGCGTCATAGGCGGCACCCGTCTCTGGAGACCCTCATCGCCTTTAAGAGGCTCCGTGCCTTCGCCCGTCGACTTATTGTACGGCGTAAGCAGGAGTGCTGGGAGAGGTACGTCTCCTCCCTGGGCTCCCGTGTCTCGTCCTCGCACGTGTGGTCCCGTATCCGGCGGATTTATGGCTCCCAGACCCCTGTGGGTGTCCCTGGGCTGTCCTTGGACGGCGCTGTCTGCACGGACGCTGCCGCCATTGCTGAACGGCTAGCCGCGCACTTTGCTCAGAGCTCTGCGACTGCATCCTATCCCCCCGCCTTTCGCTCTCTAAAGGAGCGAGCCGAGCGGACGCCGTTCTCATTCCACACGCGTCATTATGAAACATACAATGCTCCTTTCAGCGAGAGGGAACTCCTCGCTGCCCTCGCCGATTGCCCTGATACAGCACCAGGACCGGACTGCATCCATGCGCAGATGCTGAAGCATCTCTCCAGGGACTGCCGGAGACACATCCTCGCCATCTTTAACCGCATTTGGAACGAGGGCGTGTTCCCGTCGCAATGGCGAGAGGGTCTTATTGTCCCCATCGTGAAGCCCGGTGCGGACCCACTGGCGGTGGACAGCTATCGTCCCATTACCCTCACCAACGTTTTGTGCAAATTGCTCGAACGTATGGTGGGGCGGCGTTTGTGTTGGGTCCTTGAGTCGCGCGGTCTCCTCGCTCCATCCCAGGGTGGCTTCCGTCGGGGCCGGTCTGCTGTGGACAATTTGGTGCGGCTGGAATCTGCTGTCCGTACGGCTTTTGCCCGACGTCAGCACCTTGTTGCTGTATTTTTTGATCTGCGGAAGGCGTATGACACCACGTGGAGGCATCACATCCTCGCCACGTTGCATGGGTGGGGTCTTCGTGGTCGGCTCCCGGCTTTTCTTCAAAGCTTTTTATTGCGCCGCTCTTTCCGGGTGCAAGTCGGTGCCACCTCTAGTTCCTCTTATATACAGGAAAATGGGGTCCCGCAGGGCTCGGTGTTGAGCGTCTCGTTATTTCTAGTGGCCATTAATGGTCTGGCTGCAGCTGTGGGGTCGTCGGTGTCTCCTTCTTTGTATGCCGACGACTTCTGCATCTCATTTAGCTCCACGACTACGGGAGTCGCCGAACGCAGGTTGCAAGTCGCCGTTCGCCAGGCAGCATCATGGGCTCTGGCTCATGGTTTTCAGTTCTCTGCTGCCAAGACTCGGGTTATGCACTTCTGCAGGCGTCGGACGGTCCACCCTCATCCTGAACTTTACCTCGACGGCCACCTGCTTGACGTGGTGGACACTTGCCGCTTCTTGGGACTCGTGTTTGATGCCCGGCTCACATGGGTTCCTCATGTTACTCAGCTGAAGCAAAAATGCTGGCGGCACCTCAACGCCCTCCGCTGCCTTAGCCACACGTCTTGGGGTGCAGATCGCTGCACGCTACTGCAATTGTACAGAGCCCTTGTGCAGTCCCGGCTTGATTATGGGAGCCTGGCCTATGGGTCTGCGTCACCCACAGTGTTGAAGTTGTTAGACCCCATACACCACTGTGGGGTCCGGCTTGCAACTGGCGCTTTTCGTACGAGCCCCGTGGATAGTTTACTGGTGGAGGCCGGGGTTCCCCCGCTGCGGTTTCGCCGCCATCGACTGCTCGCCGACTATGCTGTCCACGTGCATTGCTCGCCAGGCCATCCCAATCGTCGCCTGCTTTTCCCTGCCATGGTCCTCCATCTGCCCGAACGGCGACCTAGGTCTGGGCTTTCCGTAGCTGTCCGTGTCCAGTCCCTGCTGTCAGAACTGGGGTCATTCCCTCTTCTGCCTCCCTTCCGGGTCCATACACCTACGCCTCCCTGGTGTTTGTCCCGGCCGTCTGTCCGTCTGGATTTGGCACAGGGCCCTAAGGACTCGGTTCCGCCTGTGGCCCTCCGTCGCCGTTTTCTTGCGCTCCTCGAATCATTTCCGGGCTGTGAGCCTGTCTACACTGATGGTTCCCTGGTTGATGGTCGCACTGCCTACGCCTTTGCTCACTCTGACCATATTGAGCAACGCTCCTTGCCGGCTGGCTGCAGTATTTTTACTGCAGAGCTGGTGGCCATCTTGCGCGCTCTTGAGCACATGCGTTTCTGCTCAGGTAGGTCCGTTGTCATCTGCAGTGACTCCCTGAGCAGCCTTCAGGCTAGATTTTTAAATCTAAAATGACTAATTTCTGTGCAGAATTTGATGCACTAAAGAAGCGGCCGCAAAGATTTTCAAACGGAGAAAAATTTTCGCCTAACTCTCGTTCAGAACATGTTCTATCATACGCAGTCTATTATTTGGTTCTTGTTGACATTATCAAAGAAAACAGCAGTGTAAGTAACAACAAATAGCAGTCGCTTGCCATTGTTTCGCTAATGAGACAATTCCTCTCTTTTTTAATCGTAAGCGGCGGTAGCGCGCACAAAAGCAAGCCATGCCGCGGGCGGCGACAGGCCGTAAACACGCACTATCAGAATGCGACAAACAATGCATGACGCAGTACAGTAACGCATTTTCAGCTTGTAGTGACGTAAACACCTATAACAAAGAAAACGGCACTTATCAGATCAAAGCAAAATAAGCAATCGATTCAAACCAGACGAAGCACGTGAAAAAGGAAGGGTACCCGTATAAATACGGACGGAGCGCCTGACGCATAGCAATGGCTACCTGGTAAAGCTTAATTGCTAAGCTTACGACTCAAACCAAACTATTGTAGCTGTATCGTCTTTCATTCTACCTAAATTGTGTCTTATATTACAATGGACCAACTTTGTTTCGATTTGGAGGTGCGGCCTAAAACTTCTCTCCCCCCTTGAATTTAGAGTCTAAAATTTCAGGTGCGGCTTAGATTTGGGAATTTTTTTTTTTTTTCGTTGATTTCGAGTCTCATTATTCAGGTGCGGCTTAGATTCGAGTAAATACGGTACTTGAAAGATATTTGTTTGTCTCAGAGTGCTGCCAAAGTCAAGCTGCCTCTAGATGTGAAGTATTGCAAAAGGCTTGTGTCTACTAGCAAGTAACTTAAGGAAACACTTGCTGAGGTGTTTACATTAGAACAAAAACTTACTCAAGTTACTTCGGGTCACTTGAATCAGTTTATTTCAGGAACTTGCTGCAAATACCTGTTGTGTACCAAGAAACATACTGTAGTTAATCAAAATCTTTGCTTAGATTGAAAACTTTGAGGATGTCATACGCAGATTTTGAACATTTCTTGTCTATTGCATAATCAAATATTTGATAACAGGAAACAAAAATGCGGCTTGGTATCTTACCAGGAGACTGCCTTTTAATTACTCTTAGATTTTTACAACCAGTATTTACTACTTTTATGACAAACATAACTTAAAAAATCACCTAAAATGTAAAGAAATCCGTACTGCCATTCTAATTTTCTTTCTGGTGAAACAAATTGATTGGTAAACTCATTTTGCACTTCCCTGACTGACTGTTGGTGCTGGTTGTGTGTGTGTGTGTGTGTGTGTGTGTGTGTGTGTGTGTGTGTGTGTGTTTAGAGGTTCCAATGGTGCATTTGTTTCAGTTCATCCGTCTTCGTGTCATTCTCCTTTTTGACAAACTTTTTTGAACTGAACATGCACATCTGTAAGTGGGAGAAAAACAGGCACAAAATGACAAATTTAGCAAGTACTTACATCATGATGCAAGAATCTAGACTAAATTTTCACCCTTCAGTAAAATGTGCACTAATTTGAAACTTCCTGACAAATTAAAACTGTGCTGTACCAGGACCTGAACTTGGCAACCCGGTCTGACATAGTCATGAAGCTTCATACAAGAAATTGGTTCCATTAACTTGCAAACTTCTTGAAGTTGACGAAACTAGTGGGTGTCGGCAGGAGGGGGAGGAGGGTTGAGATACGGTGGTTCCTAACATTCCACCCAGTTCTGTGATAGTGTGGATAATGTGTCAAAGCACAGCAGAGTTCGATAGAATGCCTAATAAATATGATTTCAGGATCACGATGGTAGAGTTGTTAAGAGACAGGCTATTAACTGAATTGATTCAATGAGGAAGGTTGAATTATTGTCTAAAATATTGGAAAATAAACCAGCCATGAAAGTGAAAGTGTACAGTGTGGATAAAATTGCTGAGAGCAAAGGTCACAAAGTAGTCTGTTTACTGCCCTGCAACTGCTATCAAATGCCATAGAATTGGCATGGGCCAAAATAAAACACAATTTCAAGGAGAGCAATGTCGTTGGTGACATGCCAAAAAAAATATTGCAAGATCTTGTTAATTGCTGCTTTTCTTTCAGTTACTGCACAGGACTGGCAAGATTACTGCAGGGAAGTATAGCAGCTGGAGTAAGAGTATTAGATCCAAAATTGAATAATGGAAACGGCATCGATGAAGTTATCAGCACCATGCCCTCAAGTGGTGGTGGTGGTGGTGGTGGTGGTGGTGGTGGTGGTGTCATACATAAATGATACTGATCTTCAGTGAAGATCATTTGACAATTGTTTCAGGCATAGTTAATTCAGGGTGTCTATGACCTGGGACAACTGGGAGATCCGGGAAAAACCTGGGAATTTTTTAGAATTCCGGGAATTTTTCTGTCTTTCAGTTTCCTGTTAAATTTTTGTAATTTTGCCTGGTAAGAATCGATACTCTAACAAAGGATATTACTGTATCCCGCGACTACAGAATAACACCTCAACAATAAAACGTAAACGAGAGAAAAAACGAAAATAACTTAAACTGCAAAGGAAATGTACCATATACGACGACGACAGGTAGTGCTCATGCAAGCGTGTGCCAATAGCAAAATGTGTCAAAGGCTTTAGGAAGACTATGCAGTGCTTCATAACAACAAATTGCATCTGATGAGCATGAGGCAATTTACATTACATTGGTTTAGAAGTTACGAGCGGGCTCATGCGCATGCGCAGTTGAGTTGCGTTTGAGCAGTAGATTCTCCCGCTTCTGGCTACAGCAATGTGGCTGTTGGCTGTGCAAGCAGTCGCAGCAAGCAGCTAGATGCTACCGGCAAAAAAAGCTTGTTTCACAAAGCGCTTAGCATCCAGCGCATGTTGGTCTATCGATTATTCGTATGATTTTGAAATGCACCCCTGTTGGTTTTTCAACATTTTTGAACACATTTTAAGTTTATTTCTGAATGAATCATAAGTTGATTTTTGAATGCGTGCATAGTGTACGTAATATCTCTTGTCAGGAGAATCCTCATCGCATCTAGAAATAAACATTCCGCAGACAAAAGGGGGCGGAGCTGTACAAGCTGAGCGGAGTAAAACCGAATGGATGAATGCCAATCGCCGTCTGATTATGTGGTTAGAGAGGGGCAGGCTGTCAAACCGGCTGAATGGGAGCAGGAGAGGCACCACAGGACATTTCAATTTCCACTCTCCTGCATATAGTTTGATGGCATCCATTACAAAATATACACGTTTAAATTCCACGGAGCGAAATACAGAGACGTGTGATAGAAGAATGCTGTCTGAGGAGGTGTGGCACTGCACTTCGGCACACTTAAGACCAAACAACATGTCTTACGTTTCCTCGAACACACGTTTTATGTTTCAGATTTTTCAGGAAGATGTGTGCTACAAGATGACCACATTTTTGAAAATTCGATTTTTTATTTTTATTTTTTATTTTTATAGTATTGACCTGGTTAACAAATATCGTAGATCCGGGGCTGATATGCAGAGCGGTCTGAGTTATAGTGGGCAGTCTCCATGTGACCCGTGTTTACATTTAGTGATTTTGCTGTTTCTCCTTCGTTTAAAAGTCAAATGAAAACAAAGCCGATATCTGTGGCCGGGCTCTATCAAGTGAATTAAAATACATTCACATAATTACAGAAGTCTGAAATATGTTATTAGTTTCAGATTTTATTTTATTTTCGCCTTTTTGACAGTCAAGCATTAATCACCTTGCAGAACAATGAAGTTATTTTTATCTGTTTGCTAAGGAAATTTAACTTTTATTAACCTTTTTGGCAGAGGCAGTCAATGTATTTGAAACGAAATGTTTAATTACACAGTACTGGCTGGTTTCAGCTGTTCACTGCATTTCAAGTGCATGCTTTCATCTTTTAGCACATATGGCATTATACCATAATAAAGAACCAAACATGATATAATACAGTACTGGTGCGCCAAGAAAATTTACATCCCAAAAACCACACTGAAAAGCTTAATATCAGGTCGAGGTCTACTTCACTGGGGATCTGGATGCACTTTAAGTATGCATTTGAAATGTGCACATTTTAGTATGATTCATGAAATTCCGATGCTCTTGGAGTATCCTCTGATGTCTTGTTTCTTTTATGATGGTTCAAATGGCTCTAAGCACTATGGGACTTAACATCTGAGGTCATCAGTCCCCTAGACTTCGAACTAATTAAACCTAATTAACCTACGGACATCACACACATCCGTTACCCAGGGCAGGATTCCAACCTGCGACCGTAGCAGCAGCGCGGCTCTGGACTGAAATGCCTAGAACCGCTCGGCCACAGCAGACGGCTTTCTTTTATGATATGTATGATCTTTCAATGTTTTATACATACGTACATACGGGCTTCCTACGTCTCGGTAGCTGCGCAAGTGCGGTGTCGCCTGTTATATGCGCTCTCTGGCAACTGCTGAAACAAACATATTTCTAACAGGTCCCAGGAAAATACTGTGAATGGCGGTTTGAAAAGCGTTACTTTAAAAGTAAATATCCTTTTACGTAAGTTGAACGATGTGCGAGAATGTACCATGAATTTCTTAAATTACGGGGCATTTGACTCTCATTCAAAAATCAACTCTTTGATAACGAGCCATTTAGAAGAATTTCGAATCTTGAATATCAGACATTTGCGTCATTAGTAAAACTTTTACTGGCACATTTGTGCGATATACCTTAAAGTGTAACACGCGCAAAAAAGATCAGCATTATATGCGAAAGCTTAGCATCTCTTGTAGCTTATTAACCATAGAGACCAAGCGTCTGTTTGAATTTCAAAAAACCAAAGACATATATAACAAAAAAACATTTCGATTCAAGCTAAATTAAGACATTATAAAACTGTCATTAGACCAGAATGCCTGTATGCATCGGAGTGCCTAACTCTTAACAAAAAGGGGGAAATAGAAAACATGGAAAAGAAAGAAAGGAAAATTTTGAGAAAAATATTAGGACCGAGAAAGATTGGAGAAGAGTACAAGCTAAAGAGTAATAAGGAAATATACAAAACTATTGAGAAAGTGAGTGAGGCAATGCGTAAACGCAGACTAACGTTTTATGGTCACCTGTCGAGGATGGATGGAAACAGACTAACAAGAAAAGTGTTTGAACATAGTAACAGGAACGAAAAAACCAACAATAAATGGATACAGATGGTGAAAAAGGATTTGGCCTATTTTAATGTCACCCGTGAGTCAATCAGGGACAGGGAAAAGTTTAGACAAATAGTGAACGAAATTAAGTGTTTTCCAGAAGAAACGAAACTAAAGAATAATAACAGGAAATGGTCGGAAGAGCGGAGGAGGAACCACTCGAAAATGATGAGGAAATATTGGGAAGAGAGAAAAAAAGATCAAAAAGCCGGGCAAGTGAATTGTTGAACGTGGTCCAAAGATGGCCGAAATCGAAAGAAGAAGAAGAAGAGACCAATATTATACGTGAACGCTTTGCCTTTCTTGTAGCAACACCATGTACACTCCTGGAAATTGAAATAAGAACACCGTGAATTCATTGTCCCAGGAAGGGGAAACTTTATTGACACATTCCTGGGGTCAGATACATCACATGATCACACTGACAGAACCACAGGCACATAGACACAGGCAACAGAGCATGCACAATGTCGGCACTAGTACAGTGTATATCCACCTTTCGCAGCAATGCAGGCTGCTATTCTCCCATGGAGACGATCGTAGAGATGCTGGATGTAGTCCTGTGGAACGGCTTGCCATGCCATTTCCACCTGGCGCCTCAGTTGGACCAGTGTTCGTGCTGGACGTGCAGACCGCGTGAGACGACGCTTCATCCAGTCCCAAACATGCTCAGTGGGGGACAGATCCGGAGATCTTGCTGGCCAGGGTAGTTGACTTACACCTTCTAGAGCACGTTGGGTGGCACGGGATACATGCGGACGTGCATTGTCCTGTTGGAACAGCAAGTTCCCTTGCCGGTCTAGGAATGGTAAAACGATGGGTTCGATGACGGTTTGGATGTACCGTGCACTATTCAGTGTCCCCTCGACGATCACCTGTGGTGTATGGCCAGTGTAGGAGATCGCTCCCGACACCATGATGCCGGGTGTTGGCCCTGTGTGCCTCGGTCGTATGCAGTCCTGATTGTGGCGCTCACCTGCACGGCGCCAAACACGCATACGACCATCATTGGCACCAAGGCAGAAGCGACTCTCATCGCTGAAGACGACACGTCTCCATTCGTCCCTCCATTCACGCCTGTCGCGACACCACTGGAGGTGGGCTGCACGATGTTGGGGCGTGAGCGGAAGACGGCCTAACGGTGTGCGGGACCGTAGCCCAGCTTCATGGAGACGGTTGCGAATGGTCCTCGCCGATACCCCAGGAGCAACAGTGTCCCTAATTTGCTGGGAAGTGGCGGTGCGGTCCCCTACGGCACTGCGTAGGATCCTACGGTCTTGGCGTGCATCCGTGCGTCGCTGCGGTCCGGTCCCAGGTCGACGGGCACGTGCACCTTCCGCCGACCACTGGCGACAACATCGATGTACTGTGGAGACCTCACGCCCCCGTGTTGAGCAATTCGGCAGTACGTCCACCCGGCCTCCCGCATGCCCACTATACGCCCTCGCTCAAAGTCCGTCAACTGCACATACGGTTCACGTCCACGCTGTCGCGGCATGCTACCAGTGTTAAAGACTGCGATGGAGCTCCATATGCCACGGCAAACTGGCTGACACTGACGGCGGCGGTGCACAAATGCTGCGCAGCTAGCGCCATTCGACGGCCAACACCGCGGTTCCTGGTGTGTCCGCAGTGCCGTGCTTGTGATCATTGCTTGTACAGCCCTCTCGCAGTGTCCGGAGCAAGTATGGTGGGTCTGACACACCGGTGTCAGTGTTCTTTTTTCCATTTCCAGGAGTGTATATTAATTTAATTTCCCTGTTTGTGTGTTCATGCCACTTCAGTGCGTTGCTGTTGGCTGACCACATCACGTGTTCTATGCTCTGAATATCCACTACCATCGGCTGGTGAGATCATGTGACATGAGCTATGACTGGCTTACGAAAGCGCATCGCAGTCTCGATTTCAATGATTCGGAAAGTAACATGCGTATGCTTTCGTAATACGAAAATACGTAGCATACATGTCGCTGCACATCAAAGATATTTCCAAAACATGTCTTTTTCCCTGAGTTTAGTTTTCTAAAGTGCCAGGAAATTCAATGCCCATGTATAAACCCATAATCATTCAAAGGATTGATAAGTTTTCCATGGAAAATATGCTTCCACTAAACATGGAAAAAGTGTGTTTTCACCCGGGATAGTGTATTTTTAACCGGGAAATCCGAGATAAATCCGGGAATTTTTTTTCCTTGTCCCCTAGACTTAGAACTACGCCCTGTAATTACATTTTGTAATCATTACTGCTGTGCTGTGTTTAGTAAATGCAGTGTGCAAACAGACTTCAAAAATCAGTTTTTGACTTGCAGTTCACAGTGTCGTAAGTTGTGCATTCATCTGCTTTTAGATAAATGAATAATATATAAATTTTAGGTAAACTCCTGTGCATGAATACATAAACTTAGGTGGTTACTGATCCATTGGAAGTGTCACTTAAGTGAGCAATATTTCTGCAAGTGCTTCCACTGATTTTGTGTAGCGCAAAATGTGGGTGGTGGTGCCAGCAATGCTGCAAGCAGCTGATGCTGCCTTGTCCTCACCAGTTTTCTCCCTTCAGTAACCACAATGAGGGCAAGGTCATTCCAGACAGGCACTGCACCCATCATCAATTTACCGTGAACAGACAGTACTGCTTTCTCACACAAAGCACCAACTCATTGAAAAGAATTTAAGTCATAGATAATATCCTCATCAGTATGTCAGCTGGCATGTGCAATATGTTTTCTGTTCCAATATTAGAGAAGAAAAGTTGCTACTCACCATATAGCGGACATGCTGAGTCGTGATAGGCACAACAAAAAGATTCACACAATTATAGATTTTGGTCATTAAGGCCTTTGTCAGCAATAGACGCACATACACACACGCGCTCACTCACACACTTGTGCAAACATAACCTTTTACACACGTATGCAGTCTGAGTCTGAGTTGTCTGAGACTGCAGACGCGCGTGTGTGTGTGTGTGTGTGTGTGTGTGTGTGTGTGTGTGTGTGTGTTTGTTTTGCTGACAAAGGCGTTAATGACCGAAAGCTATAATTGTGGGAACCTTTTTGTTGCACCTATCACGACCCAGCATCTCCGCTATATGGTGCGTAGCAACTTTACTTCTCTAATATTGTTACATAACATCCTGGATTTTCCATTGTTTAAGTTTTCTGTTCCATAATCGATGTTGAGGTCCTCAAGGATATAGAACATGCCATTAACAAACAATGTGCAATACATATTTACAAAAGAGCTGTGCTAATGTTGCTTCCACAGATCCTAAGTAGAATTAGATTCTAGGAATAGGAATAAGTACAAAGCTGCACATTTTCTTGTAAAAGGTAATGTCAAATTTATCCTGTACATGTAAAAGTCTACATGCTAAAGTTCACAAAATAATTATGCAACACACTGTCCAGTCACCCACCTGAAATGTGCAAAGCTGGGTTTTTATGTAACTCATAATTTGGTAAGATTAAAATGTATTCATCAATGACTACATGTTGGACACTAACAAAGCCTTTATTTACAAATGAAATATAATTTAAAGTAAACTTAAACTTTCTTTGGCCAGTGGCAAGTTATCGAAAACGTGTGTTGCTGAATAATTGACATCTTTCTGGACTAAAATAAGTGATGAGATTATTTAATGTAGCTTATTCTTATTACTGTTTTGCCTACACTGCACCGTTTGTGCGAAAAAAAGAGCTGATATTTATGTGAAATTTCATTAAGGAATGAGTATACTGGGAAATAGAAGTTGGTATATTCCCAGTTCCATGAACATCACCACAATTCATATCACAAATAATTTGTATTACACACTTCTAGATTGATGAGTCACCTCAAAATGAGATCCCCTATAACATTAGGGAATGAAAGTAAGCCAGGTTCTTTGTATATTGCCCATGTCTGGTAACACATTTCAAATGAAGATTTGTGTAAATGCTTCAGTAGTTCTGTGGTGGCTTCTCCCAGTCGAATTTACCATAAAATGTAATCCCAAGAATTTAACATAGTTAAGTTCTTCTCTCTCTGGTTGTCATCAGATTTTAAACATACACTGTTTGGAAATCTGAACTGCATGTAGTCTTTCCAAAGTTCAGTGAGAAACAATTAAACAATTCATTAATAAATGTTTGTTATGACAGATCTTTCTGGATTCACTTACCACAATGTTTGCATTATCTGCAAAGAAACAAAAACAACCATTCTGTATGTGGAAATAGCTTTCTCAGTATTAGAACTCTTTAGAAATCCTAACTACCAATATACAGCAGGTTTCAAAAGGTTGGTCTGATTACACAAAACTGTATCTTGTACATATAAGTCAAGATAAAAGTTGATGTGAAGTTTAACTTTCACATCAAAACTAAAAGTTCACATTGGTGCCCATTGTAAGTTGTCAGTATGCATATGCCTGATGCAGCTGGTTCATTCAATCACTTGTTCATTGCTCAATTTGTGTTGAGTGGATGACAGGTGTTCTGCATTCTCTGTTTCAACACGTGGAACTCATTTATAATTCAGAGGCTTGATTCTTGTCATGAGTACACACTACCTCTCCTACAGCTCAAAGCCTTTGATGATGGCATTGACAGTTGGTTGCTAATGTAAGGGGGGAATCCGTAGATGGTGTGTGTGTGCGCATTGAATACGTTGACCATCTTTAACAATTTAAACGTAGTTCACAGAAGTATTACTTGTTGCCCATCTGAGAGTTAAGCCGTCCTCATATGAGAAATGCTTCTCAGCTCCTTTGTCTATGTGCTAGCTGTGTCTAGTCTGCAGAATACACTGTACAAAATTGCTAGAAACCAACTATTGACTTAGACAGTTGTCTTGAAATTCATTGGCCCATATTCACAAAATGATTGCTTTAAATGGAAGTGCTCTTGCTTGTACATAACATTGATTATTTACACATATGTTAATAATAAAGTAGAGAATTTTCTAGAAAATATGACGGTGACAAAAAAATATTTGAAGGAAGCAGGATGCAAACCATCCACCTTTCACATCTTAATTTGTGTGTATGTCAAATAAACCTTAATCAACTGTTTCTGATTTTGCATGCTTTATGATGCTCTGAGGGTTCAACCAGTGACATGTAATTGTAACATATCGTACCTGAAACAGTGAATTTTTATGAATCATAAAATTTGCCAGTGCCTTGAAAAGACATTTTTTTCATAGCATGTCAGTTGTTATATGAAAATCACGAAGTTCAGATACCATTTTCACAGCATATAAGTTGTTATATGAAAATAATGATCAGATAGTGTTTAACAACCACTCTGTTCTTGCAAATCATTTTATTGTAAAAAATCACACAAAAAAGATGGATATTCAATGTGGTGCTTTGAAACAGCATATATCATGTAACAAAGTTAAAAAATAAAAACAAAAAATATGGGCTTTAACTGCAAACGATGTAATCCAGCATGGTGTCTCTTGAATTCAGCTTCATTGACCTCGTGCCTCTCCACAATACAAAAATCTCAAGGATCTCATTTCTATCTTTCACACTTAAAAATGCTCCACAACATGAAATTTCACATTGCGACATCACATAATTTTTTTATCCCCACATCCACATTTGCTTTCAGGTCCAATTCTGAGAGTAGCTTTAGACAGTCCTCATGTCTGGCATGTTTTATGGCAACATTTGCATTTCAAGTCACAAGGATTCATTATTACAAGCGTGTTCAAAATGGTGGTGAACATTATCATGTAGAGATGTCTAATTGTGGGCATGTAGCTGGATAAGAACAGTTTTCAGATTTAGTGGAGCATGAGAAACCTGCAAAGCCTCATGGGTTGTGTACATGTTTCTGAGAGAAATTTGACAGCCTGTTCTTTTTGCTTAAAAAGAAATGGGTACAGGAATCACATACCTGGGTACGTTGAGAATCTGCCTTTTCCACAATTGCAAAAACATGCCAAAATTCCATTTTTAAGTAGAATGTAACACCACGTCACTGGCACCTACATTAAGATCATTTCTTACGGTGAGCAGCCTCACTGATGGATCGGGTTGTACAGACGTCGCATTGCACCATTAGTCTGTAAAAGTTGCCTGATCTTGCAACGTGTGATATTTTTTGGGGAGGGAGAAGCAACTGAAGTAAGTTTATGAAAGTTTCTGTGCCTCTCCTTTCAACAACTATGGGTGAAGTGGGACTGTATGGCAATAACTGTAACTCCATACATGGCAATAACAGTAAATCCATACATGTTAAAGAAAGTACAGGATGCAATTATCTGGATGTTAGTTGTGTGTCCAGTGGAGGCTACATCAAACATTTGTGGAAGGCAAATTGAAACTATGATCTTAAACACTGTTGTAAAAAGTCTCTCAAAGTAGTATATGAAAAAGTAGAATGTATGTGTAAGTTAAATTTTACCCTACATCCTGGTTACTTTCTTCACTCATGTAGATGATTGTATTGTTACAATATATAATAGATAAATCTTTTTGAAAACCTCTTTACTGTTTGTATTCAGAAGATTGAGGCCGCTTGTATATATATCCTTCTCAAATTTTTGAGAATTTTGTCAAAAGGTAAATTGGATGTAAGTTGTATTTATTTCCTTTCTCAGACAGAGGTTTCAGTTTACAGTATTACAACAAATTTGGAATTGTTAGTGATACATTACTAGGTACACAAATAATTTAATGTTTTACTAAACTCAGAATATGCTGTCATCATTTTGTTTTCTTTGATGTTTGGATTATGTTTTTCAGTACATCTAGAAATGGGCTATAGCATCAGAGAATGTGAATGACAGTCTTTGGGGATCAATACTTCTCAATGATTTTCCCTTTTTGAATATTTTTTGCTTTTATCTTTGACAGTATAGACAGCATCAGATTTTTATTAAATTCTCTGTTCCACTTAGGTGTCAGTCCATCACCCTGTACTAAATGAAGATACTTGGCAACAGCATTTTTAAATGTGTAAATGATAAGTATTTTATTTTTAAATGACATTTACCAACAATTTGGACTTAATTCGTCACTTATTAGTACATAACATACACATGATATTGAAGCATTCTTTAAGCATTTAATTAACAAGCGGTAACTTCTAATAAAAACATCAGATTCAGCATTAACAATAGTGGACAATGTAACGTGGATGCTAAATGTACACTCTCTCTCTCTCTCTCTCTCTCTCTCTCTCTCTCTCTCTCTCTCTCTCTCTGTGTGTGTGTGTGTGTGTGTGTGTGTGTGTGTGTGTGTGTGTGTGTGTTTTGAAAGGCAGAGGGCTGTGAATGTGTTCCAGCACATTTTGTTTGTATACTTGGGTATTCCTTGTTAACAACAGCTGCGTCACTGCACTTTTAGGGAAGACACTGAAAATTACCAATTGACAAGTATCAGCAAAATGTTTGAACTGGCAGATCTGAGACTATAGATGGTATCACTAATTTATAAAGTAGATGCTAGGGGCTTTTATCCTTTACAAGATGCAATTCCCTTTTTTTCGTAAAAGATACTGTTATTAAAATCCATGGAGAAGAAATAAAAACTTTGAGGTTCGCTGATGACATTGTAATTCTGTGAGAGACAGCAAAGGGCTTGGAAGAGCAGTTGAATGGAATGGACAGTGTCTTGAAAGGAGGGTATAAGATGAACATCAACAAAAGCAAAACGAGGTCGAGTGATGCTGAGGGAATTGGATTAGGAAATGAGACACTTAAAGTAGTAAAGGAGTTTTGCTATTTGGGGAGCAATATAACTGATGATGGTCGAAGTAGAGAGGATATAAAATGTAGACTGGCAATGGCAAGGAAAGCATTTCTGAAGAAGAGAAATTTGTTAATATTGATTTAAGTGCCAGGAAGTCATTTCTGAAAGTATTTCTATGGAGTGTAGCCATGTATGGAAGTGAAAAATGGACGATAAATTGTTTAGACAAGAGGAGAATAGAAGCTTTCGAAATGTGTTGCTACAGAAGAATGCTGAAGATTAGATAGGTATATCATGTAGTTAATGAGGAGGTACTGAATAGAATTGTGGAGGAGATGAATTTGTGGCACAACTTGACTAGAAGAAGGGATCGGTTGGTAGGACATATTCTGAGGCATCAAGGGATCACCAATTTAGTACTGGAGGGCAGCGTGGAGGGTAAAAATTGTAGAGGGAGACCAAGAGATGAATACACTAAGCAGATTCAGAAGGATGTAGGCTGCAGTAGGTACTGGGAGCTGAAAAAGCTTGCACAGGATAGAGTAGCATGGAGAGCTGCATCAAACCAGTCTCAGAACTGAAGACCACAACTACAACAACAAATACTGTTATTTCTTGAGTTAACTCTGGGTCTTCTTTTTTCTCTCAGGAAATTGACAGCAGACACTTTTTCAAAATGTCTGTGTTGGTGATGGTGGAAATTTGGCGTGATGATTTATCTTCAGTGACCATAAATTCGAAAGAATGTGGTTGAGCCTGTTTCGATGATTGGGGTGTTTGTGAAAATGTCATGTATTGACAATGTGATCCTTGTCCTCATTAATCCCTCCCACAAAATCACTGTTATTAGAGTAGTCAATTTCAGATTCAGCATCTGATTTCTCTAAAATTCCTGCAATGTTCTTATAACTTCACGTGGTAAGAAATTAGTCAATCCTGTACAAAGAAACAAGAACACTGATGACCAACAGTGAATGTTATGACTGTGTGGTTAACCCACCTCTGATGACATTAATGGATTATTCACCGTAGCTGCCAACTCATTGTTAAAATATTTACGACAAAATAGTCTTTGTTCTGCCATTCTGAGTGGAAATAAAGCATAGGCCAAATTAACCCACTCAATAATTTACACAAAATATCAATGAAGCATCCTCTTCCCTCCCAGATAAACTTTCAGCAAGAGGGCACCAGTAGCTCTTACATTTTGAAAATAGTGAAGTTATGTTGTAACAAAATTTATACTGTGGGTTTTTGAAATTTAGTTGTTATGTTTTAATGAAGAAATAACCAATTTTTTGATATAATATTTTCATTTTTAGATTTTGTGTTGTATTTCTAAAAGGTATTGTGAGATTACAGAGCGGATGATATTGAATTTTATTGAGGACAGATGTCGTAAAATCATTTTTTCACTTGTAATTAATGGAATGTAAGTAAAATACAGGATCGTAGGTTTGTTCTTGGGCTCTAACCGGCATTTTTAAATTGTTTTATTGTTCTTGCCTTTAGTTGAAGGACCATCGGACGAATTTCAACGCCTTAGAGACTTTGTTGATGTTAGAAATTGTGTGAAGTTAATAAATTCACAACCAGATGCATTAAAGGAAGGATACCAAAAATTTTGCAGTGTAATAAGTCCTCTGAAATTAAGTAAGGTATGTGAACTATGAACGAGATGGGAAATTACATCACATTAAAGTGCAATGTGAAGTATTTTCAAAAATGTCATATTTTTCCACAGAAACAAATGAGAAGGGTATATGAAATTTTAAAGTTGCTTTTCACCAATGTTAAAAATCCTGATGAGTACAAGCAGTACAGACTGGAAGTCAAAAGAAGACTTAACATCCCATACCAGGTATAAAAATTATATATGTCTCTATCTATTATTAAAGTTTAAAGATCAATTGTTTATCATTTTTTTTTATTTCAGAAAGGACAGGATGAATACAAGAAAATCCAGAAATTTTTCAATGATACAGAGAATAATGATGAACATTCATCTATCGTACCTCTTACAGATGAACAAAGAATGGAAAATTTAGACAGAGAATACCAAGAATTGGAAAACCAGTATCGACAAATTTTGCAGCGACTCTCCTTATTATAAACTACTTCAAATGAATCTATATGAAAAGATCTGCAGATTCACCGCAATTACTTGTGTACAGAAGACTTAAGACTGGACATACACACCTCATGCACTCAATCTAAAACTTGGTCCATAATCAGTTTTCCTGTAGTGACCTCCTGCAGTTCTCAGAAGACTGAGTATGAATAAGTTAATCATTCATTGAAAGTGTGGAAAACATGTTGTTATACTAAATGTTTTAACATAGTTAAGGCTTTAATATGATAGAATTTAAATATTTTTGTAACTGTTAGTCAGTACCCATTAAGCTATATTTGCACAACATGAAGTTTTCTTTGTTCAGAGGCACCAAAGTACTTTTTATGTGTTAAGTTTCAGAACTGTATTCTTACGTTGAGAAGTACTTTTATTAATATAATCTACTTAAATACTGCACAAAATTGCATTTACATTTTGATGAAACCTACAAAAATAATTAATTGGCTTCAGTCATTTCCTGCAGAGGTAGATGGGAAACACAGTTTACAAAATGTGAAGAAAGGGTAGGAAGCAGACTAAATGATACTGCACATTTGGGAATTGAAAACTGCAATTCATTGCTGTGTACAGAAAGCAGTGTACATTGAAAATCCACCAGGAAAATAAGCGAAACATTTCTGATAAACACATTTATTTAAATACATTCCATAATATACACTAAAGTAATATAGACTGCTTAGCCCAGACATGGAATTTGGTTCCAGTTGCAGGTTGCTTATTGAATAGCTTGCAGTGACAACGAAAATTTGATTTTCAATATTTCATGTTATTGACTGAATTTAAAATGCTGTCATAACCTGTCTATTAAGAGGTATAATCGTATGTTAAAACTTTAGCACAATAAGACAAGTACAACAGAAGTTCTTAGTATTATGGCAGTGTAACTAATGATGTGCAAATTCCTGGACATCATTTCTCCAGTATTTGAGAATGAGGGCACTTAATGACTTCGAACAAACTTTACACACAGTTTAAAACCTTTATGGAACTTTTTGTGATACCCTCAACAAAGTGATGAAAGGGAAAAGCTTTTCGCCTATTACATTTTCACTATTCATGCAGTAAAACCTCATCATCAGACATAATGCTTTTATTTATTACTTCTTTACTAGCAACTACATTCACAACACAGTTTTCAGACAATATCCACATATACCACTGAATATACCTATGGAATTAAATCATTTTACAACACAGTTCAAAAGATCTGTCATAAACATTGAGATATGTGAAAAATTTGCTTTACCTTGAAATGGAATGCAAACTATCCAAACTATATTCATCCAGTGTTTGATAATGAGAGTACTTAGCAACTTTAAACATAATTTCCATCTATTTCTAAACTATTTCTTGCTTACATGCTTAATTTAAAATATTTAACACTTTGTAATTTGTAAAGTAATCATATGTTTAAAGCTGTTTTATACATGGGAGTTCAATCCTTTAAAGAACCAGGCATGATTGAATTAATGAATTGTTGATATTTGTTTTATGGACATTAGGCCAGTCTTGGAAGTGTATTTCTCAGCATAATGTTTTGTCTTCTAGTGTTGGAGACATCATCAGAGGCTTTTAAGAACTGTGAAAGCAGTTAGTTTCAATGGAGCTCAACAAGCCGAACTGTTCATGTGTATCCACGCAATGTTCTGCTCTTGACATCATCAGACCTCTGATTCAGACTGCAGAGTTGCACCATTGTCTGTTATGGTGCTTGTAGTGGACGCTGTTTGTTTTATTTAGCACTAAGGTGAACAGCTTGTCTTATTCCAATCACTTTTCTGTTAAAGCTGTTCTTGTGCTTTTTAATTTCTAAAGGCTTCTTTATACATTCTAGTGTTGTAATGATTAGATATTGCTAAACTGCCAGTGTCAGGAAAGAATTTTATGGTCCGTAGGTCCTATCGCGCAATCTGCTAATGCTGATACATCTGTCCTGCCCAGGTGATAGTTGTTCTTGTGTTCCTTTACGCAGATTTTAATTCTTATTTTTGTTTTTCTTATGTAGACTGGACCAAAAGTGCAAGGGATTTTATATACTCTTCCTGTGACAAGTGGAAGGTGTAGGTCCTTTACAATGCTCAAATATTGGCAAAACTTTCTTATTGGTTTTAACACTGTACCAATATGCAAAGAATCTTACACCTGCTGCTTGCCACAGCAGGAGTACATGAGATTTCTTGCACTTGCGGTCAAGTGTACATAAGAACAACAACCAAAAAAAGCATTAACACCTGCATGAAGGGAGACAAGAACAACCAGGGAAACACCAAAAATCACTTTGGTCACTGTTTTTTGTGAGATTTAATCATTAGTATTCTAAGATGTACAGAAGGCCATAAAATTCAAAGGTACAGAGACAACTTTAACAGGAAAATAGGACTGAAATTAAATAAGTTGTGGGCCTTAGACCTATATAAATCAGGAAACAGCAACAACTCTTCCCACAACAATCTTCATATCATAGGCAGTCGTAGGCATTGGTCTGATGACATCGTGATCAGATGGTTGTGTGGATACTTATAAACTGTGCAGCTTGTTGATCTTGCTTCAGACTGTAGCTGCTTTCTGAGGGATTAAAGCCTCTGATAGTCTCCAACTTTGAAAGACAAAATGTTAGGCAGAGAATTTTCTCTTGGATCATGGCCTAATGCTTGCAAAACGAATATGAATATTGTCAACAATGTAGGAAAAGATAGATTGCTACTTACCATGAAGAAGACACATCAATTTGCAGACAGGCATGATTAAAAGAAACTCACATGTAGTTTTTTGGCCTTAGCCTTTATCAGTATACACACACACACACACACACACACACACACACACACACACACACACGACCACCAACTCCAGAATCTTGCGCCGGAATGCAACATCACGTGGGATGCAAGCAGCAGTTTGGAGGAGGTGGGGAAGGTGTATGGGTGGGGAGAGACAAACGCTGTCTGGTGGTGTGTGCAGGGACTAGACTCCAGTAGGTGCAGTGTCAGGAGGTTTTGGGGCAGGGAGGTGGGGAAAAAGGAACATAAAAGAGAAGTGGGGAAAGACGGGTCAATGAATTGGCAGAGGGCTGCAAATAAACAGGGTGGGAGTTGAGAATGGGAGGAGATGATAGGACATAGGGGGTGGAAACTGTTGAGTGGAGGGTAGGGGACAGTATGTTACCGTAGGATGAGGTCAGGAGTGGGAGCAGAGAAGGATAACTCTAAGCAGTTAGGAAAAACTGGTGGTGGAGGGAAAGAGCCAGATGGCTCGGGTAGTGAAGCAGCCATTGGAATCATGTTCAGCTGCATGTTGTGTCACAGGGCGGTGCACTTTGCTCTTGGCCACAGTTGTGTGGTGGCCGTTCATCCTGGTGGACAGCTGGTTGGTAGTCGTACTAATATAAAAAGCTGTGCAGCGATTGTAGCAGAGCTGGTAAATGACATGGGTGCTTTCACAGGTGGCTCAGCCCCTGATGGATTAGGATAAACCTGTGAAAGCAGCCATGTCATGTACCAGCTCTGCTGCAATCACTGCACAGCATTTTATATTTGTATGAGTACCAACCAGCTGTCCACCAGGATGAATGGCCACCACCAAACTGGCCAAGAGGGAAGTAGACCAACCTGGGGCACAACATGCAACTGAACATAACACACTGGATTTCAATGGCTGCTTCACTACCTGAGCCATCTGGATCCTTTCCTCCACCACCAGCTTTTCTGAACTGCGCAGATGGGAGTTGTTTGCTTCTGCAATTACCCTGGCCTCAACCTATGGTAGCATACTGTCCCCACCCTCTCCACCCAACAGTTTCCACCTCTTATGTCCTATCATCTCCTCCCCATTCTCATCTCCCACCCTGTTTATTTGCAGCCCTCTGCCAATGCAGCCACCTGTCTTTCCCTGCTTCTCTAATTTTTTGATCCTTTTTTCCGCTACCTATCTGCCCCACAACCACCTGACACTGTGCCTGTTGGAGAATAGTCCCTGCACACTCCACCAGACAATGTTTGCCTCTCTCCCCACCTGCACACTACTGTTCCTTCTCCCCTTCCCCACCCCATCCAGATTGTGGCTTGCATCCCATGTGATGCTGAATTCCAGTCCGAGATGCTGGAGCTTGTGTGTGTGTGTGTGTGTGTGTGTGTGTGTGTGTGTGTGTGTGCTGACAAAGGCTGTGACCAAAAGCTACATGTGAGTGTCCTTTAATTGTGCCTGAGTGCAACTTGAAGTGTCTTACTTATGGTAAGTAGCAATCTATCTTTTCCTACATTGTTGATATTCCTACCTGGGTATACTACTGTTTGTATATGAACATCATCTCAGATAACAGCCATGAAAGCCTGCATTCAGTGGTAAGAATGAAGTAAGTCTCCAGTGGATTTGGAAGGTAAGTGTATTCAACAAAACAATTCAAACATTTGCAGCTGCTATTCCTTATGCTCGAGTAATTCATAGACTTCGTAGATCTGGTATTGTGTGTGACACATGCACACTCGCTTGTGCACGACACTGTACTGCTTCCCCATTTGGGTACTGTCTGGGGTACATGGTTAAAAATGTTAAACGAATTTCTTTACGCTACAACACTGAGTCTATCCCACAATTACTGGCTGTTCATAGTCAATTTTCCATGTTCTCATTTTTTTTCGTTCCAATCTTTCCTCTCCTTACTTCAATGTTGTGAATAAACATTTTTATAATCATTCAATTTATTGTACTATATGTGATGTTTTTTTTTTGAATTTATTGCATTTTAAATTGCTTGAGGCTGTATGCTGTCACATAACATTGTCAATATGTTTCTTTCCTGATGCCTAGTTCTGCCTTTTATATTGTCATGTAGAAGAAGGTGTAATTAGATGAATGACGAACACTATCTTCACTTAATGAAGGTTCATTCAGCACTTGCATATACAAGAGTGCGGAGCGAACTGCCTCTGTCCAGAACACATACGGTATATATACAGTTACAGAACATTCCAGTACAATGATTCCTGGTATTTGTGGATACTTTTCGAATGTACTCGAACCGAATATAGAAATTAAAATTTTAAGGTTCAGGTGGGTGTTGAACTCGCAACCCTCCATGCAACAGTCTAGTATCATAACCACTACACCACAGTGACTGTGCTACTCGGCTTCTTCTGTACACTACTCTGAAAAACTTAAGGATGAGACCAATAAATAACAACATATTAACTACTCAGTGGAAATGAATGAAAGTGCAGGAGTGTGTTGCCAGAGATCTTCCAGTATACAGAAAGTTGGATGTCGAGTGGCACAAGGTCAGTGTGACAATAGTGTTAGATGGGGATGGCTCTGCAGCATGAGGCAGTTAAAAGAATGAGTAAATGCATGTGGGTCAGTCCTCGATTGGCTGCAGAGCTTTTTGGTGGTGTTCATTGCGACGTGGCCTGGAGACATTTGGATCACTTCAGATGGGAAAGAAACCCACCCAGATAGCTGTGCTTGTTAAAGAACCTACTGTGCTGGCCCCAGTTCGAATCCACCTGCAGATTAACAGTAAGGTCCTGTGTGCCGGCCAGCCTGTGTGTTTTCAGGCAGTTTCCTGCATCCCACTCGGTGAATACCAGGCTGGTACCCAAGTCCTGCTGCAGATACATGCAGTCCAAACAGTTTGAAAACTTTCTCATACTTGCCCATAGAGCTTACTCTAGACACAGACAAATGAGGTACACTGAGTCTGTCCTTGGTGATGAATAGGAGACCAATGAACTTACATGTTCAGTCTCCTGAAACACACATTAAACAGCACAAGTGCAGGAACTATCAGGAAACTGGAAGAACAAAATGTGGGTGTAGTCCAGGAGTTCAGTGTTGCTCACAGTATCATTTCACATGTATGGGGAGCATTTCAAATGACAGGCACAGCAGTATGAAGGAGAATTGGTGGCTGACCAGTCAATTACAGCATAAGATGATCGGTACATTGTGCAGCAAACATCAAGCAGCAGGCACAGTTGCAACCACATTTAATAGGACTGCAATGCTTACAATCTCTCACTGCACGGTGGCATGGAGACTGTGTGGGGGTGGTCTCTTCGCCCAACAACCAATACACTGTGTTCCCGTAACACTCGCACGTTGGCAGCACTGTTTGCGATGGTGCAAAGATCATAGGAACTGGAGCAATGAGGAATGAGATCACATGCTCTTCTCTGATAACAAATTCAGTCCTGAGTAGTGATTCTGGACATACCTGCACATGGCGAGAGATGGTACACACAGTGCACCCAGGATCATTGTCAAACATGATCATTTTTGGTGGTCCAAGTGTTACGGTGTGGGGAGGCATAATGTTGCATGGATGTACTGACCTCCGAATCTCACTGTATACTCACTAGTCAGAGTTAATGTGACACTACTCCTTTCCCATCTGCATCTTTTCTGAGATACAGTTGGCCCCTACTTCATTTTCACAGACGACATGCAGGTGGAAGAGCTCTTGGAACAAGAGGTGTATTGCGAATGGGCAGGACTGCCTGTTCCTCTGACTCAAATACCATCCAGCATGTGCGAGATCCATTGAGGAGATAAATTGCAGCGTGTCCTCCACATGTGCCGATGACTATCTAGCTGTAGCCAACTGCAACGGTGGAAGAACGGAAGAGGTCACCACAAGAATTCCATACGAACCTCGTGGGCATACAGTGCTGACTGAGGTTCTATCTCACCCTGTTATATAAAAGTCCCACCTTGTCCAGTGTCCAGGTGACCGTCATAAATTGCTGTGCCATCAGTGTAATTGTCTTTGAATAAGTGTCATTTCTGTTTGTCTTCAGTTGATAGAGAAATGCTTCCATCTATGAGGCAGCCAACTGTTCAAAATTGACACACAGTGAGTTGTTAAAGGTCTTTGTCACAGATCAATTTGATGTGCATCAGGGATAGCTGTGGTAAAAACAAAGAAATTCCATATGAAAATGATATCTCAGGAAAATAAATGCCCTTGGAAGCAGATTTTATATAACAAGCCATACAAAAGTGGGCACATAAGTTACTTAAAATACAGCTCTTACATATGTGTAGCCAGGTGCCAAACTGACTGTACATCAAGAATGTAATGATAAGGAAAACACTTTCTGTTGACAGATGGTGTTAGCAACCATACAAACAATATTTTGCTATCAAAGTGTGTAACTACTAGGAAATCGTGCAAAGACCATGTTGATTATGTATTAGATGAACTTCAAAGGCGTGGAGGAACCATGCAGATGTAAAATTATAAAAACATGAATTATGTAATGTACAGATTGAAAATAAATATAGCAAAATATAGACTTTGTAGAGGATATTAGCTATTACACCCACTAGTAATTTAGTGTTAGTAGGTTACAAATTCTGAAATAAAAAACCCACAAGCAAGTCACAGGAAGCTGTATAGACAACAGTTGTTTCATTGGAATTAAAATATCTCAAAGTCAAATATAATTAAAAGTTGGGCTTGCTGTGGTGCTGGGAGAATTTCCACGTAAGTTCTAGAACCGCTTGGCCTTCCTCTGTCTCGAACCCATGATATTTTAAATAGAAGTGTGAGAGACACGAATACAACCTACTGTGCGTTGCGTGTTTGTGTGTGCTGGTCTAAAAACAGTCACAAGCAAAATGTGGACGTGGTAGCTGCAAGTACCTGCTGTATGATCCATAGTGTTTCAGTGTATGTGTAGAGAAGAGCCTGTGCTATTCTTTGCAGGTTTAGTGACTGTGATGATTGTTAAGAACAAATGAAGAAATGAGATTAAATTTTTAAGTAATTCATGTGTTGGACTTGCTAGAAGCAAGACCTGTTCATAAATTAAGAGTGATTCTTAAACCGAGTTTACAAAGGTAAGTAAATGTGTTTCTAAAGCTTGAAAAGCGAGTGAAATACAAGAAGACGGAGCTATTTACATGTGGAATGGGAGAGTGCTATTCTGCATACCGTATTTACTCGAATCTAAGCCGCACCTGAAAAATGAGACTCGAAATAAAAGAAAAAAAAATCCCGAATCTAAGCCGCACCTGAAATTTGAGACTCGAAATTCAAGGGGAGAGAAAAGTTTTAGGCCGCACCTCCAAATCGAAACAAAGTTGGTCCATTGTAATATGAGACACAATTTAGGTAGAATGAATGACGATACAGCTACAGTAGTTTGGTTTGAGTCGTAAGGTTAGCAATTAAGCTTTACCAGGTAGCCATCGCTATGCGTCAGGCGCTCCGTCCGTATTTATACGGGTACCCTTCCTTTATCACGTGCTTCGTCTGGTTTGAATCGATTGCGTATTTTCCTTTGATCTGATAAGTGCTGTCTTCTTTGTTATATGTGTTTACGCCACTCTAAGCTGAAAATGCATTACTATACTGTGTCATGCATTGTTTGTCGCATTCTGATATTGCGTGTTTACGGCCTGTCGCCGCTCGCGGGATGGCTTGCTTTTGTGCGTGCTACCGCCGCTTACAATTTTTTTTAAAAAAGAGAGAGGAATCGTCTCATTAGCGAAACAATGGCAAGAGACTGCTATTTGTTGTTACTTACACTGCTGCTTTCTTTGATAATGATCAACAAGAACCAAATAACAGACTGCGTATGATAGAACATGTTCTGAACGAGAGTTAGGCGAAAATTTTTCACCGTTTGAAAATCTTTGCGGCCGCTTCTTTAGTACATCAAATTCTGCATAGAAATTAGTCATCTTAGATTTAAAAATCTAGTCAGTTGCTTTGCTTCATTTCTGACTGCATCACTATTACGCATAAGAATAATACGAATATAAACATGACACGATACGTATATTCTTCCGCGTTTGCTGTTGTCTCACTCTAGTTTCGTAGTTTATTAGGCAGACAGGATTTAAATGAGATAGCAGCAAACACGCAAGAATACATGGCAAAATGTTTATATTCGTATTATTCTTATGGTGAAGAGAATACTGCATGTGATTCACATTTCATCAGGTTCCTATTAGCAACCATCTCTTCTCACTGGTAGGAAAAAATTCAGAACGTAGAGTTGGCCATATTGACAAACATCCCAAACAATCTTGCCAGTCGGATTTTCGTAGTACATTGAAATTCTGCTACATTCTAAGATGAACAATACGGAATTTGTATTTACTTCGTTGGATAATGTATGAAAATGCAGTGGTCGAAACTCGGGGCGGAGAAAAAAAAAAAGCTCGTCCTCTACCTTTTCTTTTAACTTTATTTACTGGCGCAGAGGTTTTGGCGCCAGTATTTACTTTGTGCCTACAAAGCATGCCTGTGTAGCGCTACATATATTTGACGGCAGAAGTTAGTTGTGGTGGGACCTACCAACATTTTTCAGAACTTCCGCTTGCTTTGCACTCGATTCTAAGCCGCAAGCGGTTTTTTTTTTTATTACAAAAACCGGAAAAAAAGTGCGGCTTAGATTCGAGTAAATACGGTAGTCCAATACATCATTAATTGCTGAAAACATAAAGTTTGTGTATTTACTCCACATGTTCTATCATCAAAGCATTAGAACATGGCGACTGGTGAAAAAGGACCCGAAAAAACGGGAATTAGAGACGAAAATGAGAAGAGTGGATATTGCATGTTGCCATAGCAACCAAGTATAACAAGATGAGAAAACTGTTATGAGAAACTTGATTTAGCCCAGAAATCAAATGGAAAAAGAAAATTTGTGAATGCAGCAAAGGGAAAGATGTGAGGAAGTAATAACACTAAAAGAACGGAAAGAAGCCCTCGACGTATTTAGACTAAGAAGAGATGCGACGAGAATAATTAAACTAAGAAGATCCAGTGTAGGGAGTATACAGCTGTCTATCACATCGTGGCAATGCCAATGCGGAAATCAGCAATTGACGCCACCCGCACCAGTTGCTGTTCACTGGTGCTGATTCTACACTGCACCGATGCCGATGCGGAAACCAGCAATCTACAACACCGGCACAAGTTGCTGTTCACTAATGCTGATACCACACCCACACCCGCTCACCGAGGCATCCTAAAACTCTATGCCGGGTGAGTGTAAAACAATAATTGTTTGAGTATAAAGTTGAAGAAACTATTCAATAGACTGTATTTGTGTATTTATTATACTAATAACTATTTTTTTAAATGCACACAAGATCTAAAATTGGTAAAACTAAGGAAAACATACAGTTAGTCGAAGAAACTTCAGAACCAGCCATGCCAATGAAAGTAAGGTGGTGGCAGACTGGTTTGAATTAGTGAATTTGATCAAAACTTTAAATGATAAAATAGATGACTAGAGGACAGATTCAACTGCCCAAAATGCTTCTTAAAGGAAGGAACTAAATTCAGCTTTAAATGCTCAATGTCTTAAATTAGATTCAATGATCGGCTGTTCAGAATGAACTTTAGGATTGTTAAGTGCTAAAGTAGATGAACAAAGTGAGGAAATTAGCCTTTTATGTGAAGGCATGGGAAATTTGAAAACTGATTTTGATGCTTTAACTACTAAAGTAGAAAATTTTAAAATAGGTTTGAAAGGTGACTAACTAGTTCTTTAAGGAGTCACGTAAATCAAGTCTTCACCGAATTTAATCAGAGACAGAATGAGAAATTTCAGGATTTGACAAAAAGTTAGAATCTGATATTTAAGATAAATGTAATAATGTAAGATCTGAACTTTGTGGAAGGTTAGGATCATTTGAAAATGTGTGTAATGTTAAGTTTGATGCTGTAAAACAGAGACTGCATACTTTAAAAGGGAGCATTGATAAGAATGACGGATTAATACCAATAATCCAATTGCAAATTACAGGCGTTAATACACGAATAGAAAATCTAGAAAGAAGTTTGCAAGAGAGAATAGCTAACTCTGACACGGTGAAAATAAGTGGTCTGGAGGAATAATTTGGAGGAATTATAGATCGAAAAGTCACCGAGAGTATAATCTCCGAAAACGTTTCGACTATTGCTTCTTCTAAACTTAATGATACTAGCAAAGCTATAGATGACGTGTGGAAAAAATTCAAGCTTATCCAAAACAAAGTAGAAAAAAGTTTATCACCCTATGTTGTGTTACCTACTGAAGTGGGGATTGTTTTGCAGTGGGGAGACTTTCAAACAAAGTTTAACAAGAAGTACTGGTCTGCACTTGCTCTAGTGAAGCTAATATCAGATCCATTGGATCTGGGCGAAGTCATCTATCCACCAGGGAAGTTAATGTTCTGTGTTAACGGGTGAAGTGACGACCGTCGGATCCCCAGTTGTTTTCGGTGTTCCTTCTGTAATAAAATTTTCCTGCACCACATTCCCCAAACTTCTTACACTATTCTATCATCCCCCACTTAGAGGTCATTAGAGAAACATACCAGCAAGAAATTATGATTATTTCACCCAAAATTGCTCCTGGTATGTGACTACGTTGTCCTCAGTTGTTAGAGGCTTGTGCCCGCTAGGAATGTTGATTGCGTCTTCCTCGGTTATTCCAGGGGTGCCCCTACCTGTCCTCATGACTCGTCCCGGCTCGCCCAAATTTATCCTGACTTAACTAGGCAGTGACATGAGGTGGGAATTGGTATGCATATTATCCCTGAAATAAGATAGATTAAATCTGCCTAGCCAGCCATTCTCTCACGCGGTTTCGATTGTAATGTCGACAGCAGCCAATGCGGTCTCCACGTATAGTTAGGTTGTATTTTTGCCTGAATTAGTCCTTGTAAGTAATCTCTTCACCAGTTTTCTGTGCAAATCTGTGGGCAGAAGTCGAGGTGAAATCAACGTCATTAAAATAGTATATTCTATTAATATGAGTCACAATCACAATGATTCCAAAATTGGTTTTCTTGAAAGCTGCCCCAAGTAAGTAGGGAGAACCATACCTGGCACATAACTTTCAAAATAATTTCTGAATTCATGAGAATACCATTCTCAACACTGAATGTAAGATAATAGAGTTAGTCATTGAAGCATATTTTTCTTAATAAACTGAATAGAATATTATATTTCTGGAAAATATAATATTGTGTGACTAATTAAATGCTTGTGATAATGGAATGTATAATTTTATACTTAGTACAAAATATCTTATACCCTTTATGAGATGTGACATAGATAGGAGGGTTTGTATCGAAGTCGAAAGGGGGTGGATAGTGCAGGTAAAAGCATGATTTACACTAACAGATAAATCATGACTAACACAAAACACACATTACAATTTTCAAACGACCCTTGCAAACAAGTGTGCCTGATTCTTCACCATTTGCCGTTTCCATAGGGTTGCTAAGATTTTCTCGGGGACCTAGGGTGAAAGTGGGAATGTCCGTTCCGTAGGAGATGATTTAACACCATACTTCCTCCGGCTTCTCACTCAAGGACCAATGAGGTAGGGATCCTGGGGAAGGGGGGTGGGAAGTGCTTCCTGTCTTTGGGGCTGTCTTCTTTCTCTTCTTCGATCTTAGCAACCACATCTACCTTTTTTCCTTTCTTACTTCCCGTTTGAGGACCTATCTATTTTTCCCTCTTTCCATATTCATCTACTTCTATTGCAGAAGTCCCTTCTAGTTTCCGTGGTTTCCAAGGGGGGAATATGTAGTGCTTCGAGAATTTTCGCGTAAATTCTAGAACCACTTAGCCTTCCTCCGTCTCAAACCCACAATATTTTTGTGGACGCGACGGACGAGCAGCAGCCGACAAGTACGCACTATACTATCCATAGAGTTCAGTGTATGTGTAGAGAAGATCCTGTGCTATTATTCGCTGGTTTAGTGACTGTGATGATTGTTAAGAAAAAAATGAAGAAATGAGATTAGACTTTTAAGTAATTAATGTGTTGGACATGTTGGATGCAAGACATGTTCATATTTCATGGTGGTTATTAAATCAACCCTGTTGTAAATCTATCAGAATAGAGTCTAATGTTTGATGACTTGGTTGACTCTCGTAAGTTCAAATATTTGTAAGGGAATTGGTGAATTTGTTTTTTGTGGAAGTTGAAATATTCCATGACTAAACTAAAAGTATTCAAGTACCAAATTATTTCAAGAGTAGAGAGAGATTCTGATAAATTCCCTTAACCAGCATTATTGTTAGGAGTAGTAGTTTTTGGAGACTGAGGTGGCCAGCTATCCAGAGAAGATAGGCTGTGCATAGCAAGTAAGTCAACCTGTAGGTGAGAGGTGGGAAGTTTGCAAACCAGCTCCACATCACTTCTTGTCATCTAAAGTTTTAGAATGTAACCACTGGGCATTAGTGCTTAGAACTAGTCTTTCAGGATATGGTAAATAAGCAGCAGACCACAAATACTTTTAAGTTTAATTTAGATAATGGTATTACATTGCAGATATAACAAGAAAATTTTATTCATTAGACAGCTGATGATGATTTAGTCACTCTCCAGAATTAATGTCCTTTTACCACAAAGTATTAAGTGAGAGACAAACTGATTTCATTAGGTATATGATAAAGAGATGGAAAGTTTGACTGTATAAAGCAGTGGACTTTATATTACCACAATTACACAATGAACTCAGATCAAGTTGAACTTGAACGTTTATGTTGTAAAAACATTAATCTCAGATTGTATCTCTGTGAACTAGGATTGTGGACTAACAAAATTTTATGTCTCGATTCAAGTTCAATTGCAGTCATAAGTTCACAACCTGGTGACATAACAAAATAATGGATTTTGTTTTGTTCAAATAAAGTTGAAGATAAGTAAGTAAAGAAGTTGTTGGTAAAATAAAAAATTGCTTGTATGTATGTATGTATGTATGTATGTATGTGAATTCATGATTCCAGCACTACTGAAGTTGGAATTAATGTCTTCAATCTGTTATGTTGACTGCCACATGTCTGCCGGCCGACATAGCAGATGTACGTGCTATGTGCCCACCAGTGGCCACACGTTCCACTCCGTTTAGTACAACGTATTTTGTGATGGTGTGTAAAGTTGGGAGAAACAAAATATTGTTTCTGATTTTCTGTACACTGTTATCAACTCAGTCAAGAAATACAAATTAATGCACAGCACTGCACTATATCCTGGACTAAAAATAGTGGACTGCATGGCCATTTGTGTCAGCCATGAACCCCTGCTGTGTCCGACAATGGACTCACAGCAGTCAAGATGTTAATTAAATTGTTGGCGATATAAGTAATGAGTGCATATAATAATTGATCCCAACAGTTCCTGTAGGTGACATAATTAACACAGTAACTGCCACAAGGCCGCTTATGGCTACAGCAGAGCCCTATGCCTGAAACTGTGTACCTAGCCAAGCTATGAAACATCACTATGCATGCGGAAGTCAACATTAGTTCATTGCCATTACAGAGACATTTAGTAGCAGAGTAAGACGGGGAATTTCGAACTATTTGCAGCGAACAGACAGCAGTCAAAAATGATTGAACATCTCTGAAAAATGCACTCTCTGGGTTTGAATGGCAGTAACTACACAATTCATATTGAATTTTTAATTACTGAGCACATACTTAAATTGCTAAGACAACTACATGCACATTGATGAAAAAAAAAAATAGTAACCACATGAAAGTCAATTAGCAAAGCAATATTTATTAGCCAATGCCTGAACAAAGGTAGGCTAAGTGGTTACATGCTGGACTATGGTTCTAAAGGTTAACAGTTCAGTCCCAACACAGTTTTCGAGGCACAGCTTTTGAATTTTTATTCCATTCTTCTCCTCCTCCTCCTCCTACTCCTACTCCTACTCCTACTCCTACTCCTCCTCGTCCACCCCTGCATACCTCTTCTATTGGCTGTTGTTTTTATGTGCAAAATACTGAGTTCCGTTATGGTTCAGAGTCCGGGTTAATCTTTAGATCCCCATATATTTGGATGGGTGCCTGGAGAAGTCAGAGAAAGACAAGGGTGTACCACCTCCAGAAGGATCATGCTCAGCAGCTTGTAGAAGAGGGGCATCATCTTTACTAGTTGTTCACAATCCAGATGGTTGTTACGGCTCCATATCCTCATGAATTATTTTCAAAATTGGCAAGTGGTCTGTACATCTGTAAAATCAATCTCACAAAAGCTTATTTTCAACTTCCAAAGACATTTTGATATTAAATCCAAGACATTTTGATATTAAATCCATCTCATGGCCTCTATCAATATAACATCTTTCAGAAAGCTATTGCCAATATTCCATAAGCCATGAGTTACATGGACGATATAGTGGTTACAGGAAAGACTCAGAAAGAGCAAATGTCAAATTTCTGACTAGTGTTTTCTGTTCTTTCTCAAGTCAGGTCAAAGAGTATCGCTGGAATGCTCCTTCTACTCTTCCATTAAGCCAGGGTGACCTTTAACTTACATCCAAAAATGTCAGCCATTTCCCATATTTCTACACCAAAGAAGCTTGAAGACCTGCAGGTTTTCATGGGCAAGGTTACACATTACACTCAATTCATCCTCTAAATTGTAGCAGTAATCCATCCATTGAGTTGATTGCAGAGAAAAAGGGCCACTTTCCAGTGGTTCGCAGATTGTCACCAAACATTCCTTAAGATAAAGCATTGTCTCCAAAACACTCCTTGCCTGATCATATAACAGCTTCATTTCTCTCTCATGTTGGCCACAGAAGTGTCATGTGGTGTTAGGGGCTGTTCCATCATGTAAGTACCAGAATGGTTTGAAATGGCCTACCTCTTTCACTTCAAAAATGTTAACTAGAGCACAAGGAAATTATTCTTAGATACAGAAAGAAAGCTTTGGGAATTATCTTTGACATACGGAAGTCCTTTGCAACCTCTTCAATATGGTCACAGATCATAAGCCACTATTGTCTGTATTTGGCTTTAAGTTAAAGCTGCCTGAATGGACGGAGGTGTCACAGCTTACAGCACTTTACTCTTTTCTTTTCATATTACCACTATTCCATTTGTTATTTTATTTGGGGTCAGCCCGCAAATACAGATGTGCTGTAATAGTTCTCTGTGGGCCATATGAAGAATTTGATAAACAAGACGCTGCTTTCACATTGATTGGAACAGTTGTTGAAAGAATTTCCTATTACCTCCAGATATTAAGCAACAGGCATACACAAGGATCCACTCTTTGGACAGGATTGCCAGTTCGTACAGGCTGGCTGGCTGACAATAAGCCTTTCTTTTGTCAGCCTCTTCAGAACTAATTTGTTTCATTTCACAATGTCATACTCTTCATTGTTTGAAGGCTATTCTATGGCTGCATCAAAATAATCATCCATTTTGAGAGGAAATTCTGGAGGTTCAGTTCTCCTGTGTCAATCCCATTGGGGCTTTTCGTGAATGAAAGCTCTGACTTGGTGATGTGTACTGACTGGGGGTTGATGAATGTTCAGCTCATGGCTCATCAGTGCCAAGAATGTCAGCTGCAACAGTCTGCATCACCCCAAGTTTGCCAGCCAGGGCTTACATCTATTCACTCATGGGACTGGATGCATGATTATTTTGGGGGCCCATTCCAATGGGCTCCGAGATGGATTTTAATAGAAACATATTCTCATTTCCCATTACATCATTAAGATGCAATATACCGCAATGGAGAATACAATGAATGGGATGGATAACAATTAGACAACTATTAAAGAGATCCCACAAGCTCTTCTCAGTAATAGACTGCAGTTCGCATCTCCTGGATTTTAATGGTTTGCCATCCAGAATGGAGTTGAGCATATTGTTGCATCTGTGTTTCATCCTACCTCTAGTGGTATGACCAAACAGTTTGTGCAAATGTTAAAATGCAAATGGAAAACCTATTGTCATCCAAGCCTGTTGATTCTGCACTGCTTTCCTTTTTATCGTCTTACCAGATGACACTTGATTCGTGATCTAAGCCTGGCAGAACTCCTCCATGGAGGTCTCACCATTACATGTTAGATCTGTTGCAGCCTACATTGTTAGAAGAAGAAGAAGAAGAAGAAGCCTGTGCTGTGTCACATGCATGATGTGCATTCACCTTTACTATTGCTTGGCATCCTAAAATGTGTGTATTAAAACATATACATTATACATTTATAATTTGATGTGTACGATATCCGAGACGATATGTAAAAATAATTTTCTAGATGCATGGTACTCGCAAAGATGACAGAAGGCTGATACAGTTGTAGATGGAAAGCAACCACTGGCTGTCAAAGAAGTCAGCATTGCTATGATAGTGCTATGAAGCAGGCAGCTGGTGCTAAATTTTACCAAAGGCCAGTGAGGATGATGCACTAACTGTCAAAGTTCGAGGTGGTGTTAAGTGTGTGTTTGTTTTCAATGGTCCCACACGATTTTCATGAGACAGACAGATAGCTCATATATAGGCCTCAGAGAGTCCAGATGTAGGTCTTAGTCTGTCAACATGCAGACATAGTGTGAGTTGGATCTTCGCAAGGCAAGGCTTGGATGCAATGGAGTAATTGTCTGGTGTGACCAGATTGTCTGTATAGCAGGCTTACAGGTACCGTAAAGGCAGATTTTTGAGAAGAGACTGCAGTGAATTGCTGTAGCTTCGAGATATGTCATCACTGCCCCCACCTCCTCCTCCCACGGCCCATTTTGGAATATTTAGGTTCTTGAGAGTTTTAATACTAGCAGTTAAGCCACTGAATTGGTAAAAGCCTGGCAGGGGTGATCTTTTCCTATATTTTTAGTGCTCTGTGTGATTGAAGTGAATTCTGGTAAATTTAGGCTGTGGAATCTACAGCTGGAGCAAAGTATTGATGTGATGATAGCAACTGAATTTTGTGGTGATATCAGAGACATCCAGTTTTTTGGGCTGCGCCATATTGTTAGTGGCTTACATCCCACCAAAAGGTAACTGGGTTGTTCGCTGGTCTTTCAGTGATGGATTAGGTTGTTGAAGTGCATAGAGAGAGGTAATGACTAGAGTTCATTTTGTGGAATTTTGGACCATAACATACATGGTGCACATCATTTGGCTTGTTAGTTTGAAATGGCCCACAAACAATTAAGCAGGTCATACCCTTAGCCAATGTTTAGTGAACAATGCAGTAAAGTGGAATCTTTTATGAACTGCACATAACTAAACTGAGACTTGCAGACTTACAAGCAACCAGTGGCTTGTTTTAAAATAGAGAATTGCAGTGTGTCACATCATACAAACGTCTGAAAGGCAGAGCTTTGCTTGACTGTTAAGTTTCAGTGTCAAAGAGGCAGTGGCAGTTAGAATTTTTGTCTTATTTTTGTTGTTTGTGTTATTACTGATTTGTGGGGTATTGATTTGTTCTGGTCACTTGACACCATGTTTTTGTTGTGGTCTTCAAAGCAGAGACAGGTTTGATGCAGCTCCCCATGCTACTCTATCCTGTGCAAGCTGCTTCATTTCCAAGTACCTACTGCAACCTACATCCTTTTGAATCTGCTTAGTGTATTCACCTCTTGGTCTCAGTCTATGATTATTTACCCTCCACACTGCCTTCCAATACTAAATTGGTGATCACTTGATGCCTCAGAACATGTCCTACCAACCTGTCCCTCCTTCTAGTCAAGCTGTGCCACAAATTCACCTCCTCCACAATTCTATTCAGTACCTGCCCATTAGTTACATGATATACCTATCTAATCTTCAGCATTCTTCTGTAGCAACACATTTCAAAAGCTTCTATTCTCTTCTTGTCTAAACTATTTATCATCCATGTTTCACTTCTGTACATGGCTACACTTTATACAAATACTTTCAGAAAGAAGTTCCTGATACTTAAATCTATACTTGATGTTAACAAATTTCTCTTCTTCAGAAATGCTTTCCTTGCCATTGCCAGTCTACATTTTATATCCTCTCTACTTCGACCATCATCAGTTATTTTGCTCCCCAAATAGTAAAACTAGCCTACTACTTTAAGTGTCTCATTCCCTAACCTAATTCCCTCAGCATCACCTGATTTAACTCAACTATGTTCCATTATTCATATTTTGCTTTTGTTGATGTTCATCTTATATCCTCCTTTCAATGCATAGTCCATTCCGTTCAGCTGCTCTTCCAGGTCCTTTGCTGTCTCTGACAGGATTACAATGTCATCGGCAAACCTCAGAGTTTTTATTTCTTCTCCATAGACTTTAATGCCTACTTTAGATTTTTCTTTTGTTTCTTTTACTGCTTACTCAATATACAGTTTGAATAACATCGGGGATAGGCTACAACCCTGTCTCACTCCCTTCCCAACCACTGCTTCCCTTTCATGTCCCTCGACTCTTATAACTGCCATCTGGTTTCTGTACAAATTGTAAATAGCCTTTCGCTCCCTGTATTCGACCCCTGCCACCTTCAAAATTCGAAAGAGAGTATTCCAGCCAACACTGTTAAAAATTTCTCCAAGTCTACAAATGCTAGAAACATAGGTTTGCTTTTCTAATCTATTTTCTAAGATAAGTCGTAGGGTCAGTATTGCCTCAAGTGATCCAACATATCTATGGAATCCAAACTGATCTTCCCAAAAGGTCGACTTCTACCAGTTTTTCAATTTGTCTGTAAAGAATTTGTGTAAGTATTTTGCAGCCGTCACTTATTAAACAGATAGTTCGATAATTTTCACATCTGTCAACACCTGCTTTCTTTGGGATTGGAATTATTGTATTCTTCTTGAAGTCTGAAGGTATTTCGCCTGTCTCATACATCTTGCTCACCAGATGGAGGAGTTCTGTCATGGCTAGATCTCCTAAGGCTATCAGTAGTTCTAACGGAATCTTGTCTACTCCCGGGGCTTTGTTTCGACTCAGGTCTTTCTTTTGGTGCTCTGTCAAACTCTTTATTCAGTATCATATCTCCAATTTCATCTTCATCTACATCCTGTTCCATCTCCAGAACATTGCCCTCCAATACATCGCCCTTGTATTGACCCTCTATATACTCCTTCCACCTTTCTGTCTTCCCTTCTTTGCGTAGAACTGGTTTTTCATCAGAGCTCTTGTATTCATACAAGTGGTTCTCTTTTCTTCGAAGGTCTTTTTAATTTCCCTGTAGGAAGTATATATTTTCCCCCTAGTGATATATGCCTGTATATCCTTACATTTGTCTTCTAGCCATCCCTCCTTAGCCAGTTTGCACTTCCTGTCGATCTCATTTTTGAGACGTTTGTATTCCGTTTTGCCTGCCTCAATTACGGCATTTTTGTATTATATTTTCTCCTTTTCTCAATTAAATTCGATATCTCTTTTGTTACCCAAGTATTTCTTCTGGACCTCGTCTATTTACCTATACAGTCCTCTGCTGCCTTCATTATTTCATCTCTCAAAGCTAGGCATTCTTCTTCTATTGTATTTCTTTCCCCTGTCTTTGTCAGTCGTTCCCAATGCTCTCTCTGAAACTCTCTACAAGCTCTGCTTCATCCAGTTTATCCTGGCCTCATCTCCCTAAATTCCCGCCATTTTGCGGTTTTTTCAGTTTCAACCTACAGTTCATAACCAATAGATTGTGGTCAGTATTCACATCTGCACCTGGAAATGTCTTGCAATTTAGAACTTGGTTCCGAAATCTCTGTCTTGCCTTCATATAATCTCTCTGAAACCTTCCAGTGTTTCCAGGCCTCTTCCACACATACTACCTTCTTTCATGACTGTTAAACCAAGTGTTAGCTATGATCAAGTTATCCTCTGTGCAAAATTTTACCAGGCGGTTTCCTCTTTCATCCCTTACCCCCTTTCCATATTCACCTATTACTTTACCTTCTCTTCCTTTTCCTACTATCGAATTCCAGTCCCCCATGGCTATCAAATTTGCTTCTCCCCTCACTATCTGAATAACTCCGTTTCTCATCATACATTTCTTCAGCCTCTTTGTCATGTGCAGAGCTAGTTAACTTATATACTTGTACTACTGTGATAGGCATGGACTTAGTCTGTCTTGGTGACAATAATGTGTTCACTATGGTGTTCATAGTAGCTTACCCGCACTCGTGTCTTTTTTTAATTTTTTTAAAATTTTGATAAATTTTTTCAAATTTTTTTAAAATTTTTTTTAATTTTTAAAAAAAATTTTTTAAATTTTTTTTTAATTTTTAAAAAAATTTTTTAAATTTTTTTAAACTCATTATTAAACCTACTCCTGCATTACCCCTATTTGATTTTGTATTTATAACCCTATACTCACTTGAGCAGAAGTCTTGTTCTTCCTGCAGCCAAACTTCACTAATTTTCAATACACCTAACATTAATTTATTCATTTCCCTTTTTGAATTTTCTAACCTACTTGCTGCTCTCCATGAACATGGACCTTGCCATTGGTGGGGAGGCTTGCATGTCTCAACGATACAGATAGACGTACCGTAGGGGCATCTATTGAGAAGCCAAACAAACATGTGGTTCCTGGAAAGGGGCAGAAGCCTTTTCAGTAGCTGCAGGAGCAACACTCAGGATATCAGACTGATCTGGCCTTGCAACATTAACCAAAACGGCCTTGCTTTGCTGGTACTGAAAATGGCTGAAAGCTAGGAGAAACTACAGCCATAATTTTTCCTGATGGCATGCAGCTTTACTGTATAGTTAAATGATGATGGTGTGCTCTTGGGTAAAATATTCTGGAGGTAAAATATTCTGGAGGTAAAATATTCTGGAGGTAAAATATTCTGGAGGTAAAATATTCTGGAGGTAAAATATTCTGGAGGTAAAATATTCTGGAGGTAAAATATTCTGGAGGTAAAATATTCTGGAGGTAAAATAGTCCCCTATTCAGACCTCAGGGCAGGGACTACTCAGATGGATGTCGTTATCAGGAGATACAAAACTGGTGTTCTACAGAATGGAGCCTGGAATGTCAGATCCCTTTATCAGGAAGGAAGGTTAGAAATTTTAAAAGAAATGGATGGGTTATAGTTAGATATAATGGGAATTAGTGGAGTTTGGTGGCAGGAGATACACGACTTCAGGTCAGGTGAATACTGGGTTATAAACACAAAATCAAATAGGGATGATGCAGGAGTAGGTTTAATAATGAATAAAAAACAGAAGCACGGGTAAGCTACTATGAACACCATAGTGAATGCATTATTGTAGCCTGGAGACACTGGAAGGTTTCAGATAGATTATATGAGATTTTGGAACCAAGTTTTAAGTTGCAAGACATTTCCAGGTGCAGATGTGGACACTGACCACAATTTATTTGTTATGAACTGTAGACTAAAAGTGAAGAAACTGCAAAAAGGTAGGAATTTAAGGAGATGGGACTTGGATAAACTAAAAGAACCAGAGGTTGTAGATAGTTTCAGCGAGTGCATTAGGGAATGATTGATAAGAACAGGGGAAAGAAATAACAGAAGAAGAAGAAGAAGAATGGGTAGCTTTGAGAGTTTAAATAGTGAAGGCAGCAGAGGATCAAGTAGGTAAAGACACGGCTATTAGAAATCCTTGGGTAACAAAAGAAATATTGAATTTAATTGATCAAAGGAGAAAATACAAAAATGCAGTAATGAAGCAGGCAAGAAGGAATACAAACATCTCAAAAATGAGATCGACAGGAAGTGTAATCTGGCTAAGGAGGGAAGACTAGAAGACAAATGTAAGGATATACAGGGATATATCACTAGGGGGAAGATAGACACTGCCTACAGGAAAATTAGAGAGACCTTTAGAGAAAAGGGAACCACTTGTATGAGAATCAAGAGCTCTGATGCAAAACCAGTTCTAAGCAAAGAAGGGAAAGCAGAAAGGTGGAAGGAGTATATAGAGGGTCAATACAAGGGCGATGTATTGGAGGGCAATGTTCTGGAGATGGAACAGGATGTAGATGAAGATGAAATTGGAGATATGATACTGAATAAAGAGTTTGACAGAGCACCAAAAGAAAGACCTGAGTCGAAACAAAGCCCCGGGAGTAGACAAGATTCCGTTAGAACTACTGATAGCCTTAGGAGATCTAGCCATGACAGAACTCCTCCATCTGGTGAGCAAGATGTATGAGACAGGCGAAAGACCTTCAGACTTAAAGAAGAATATAATAATTCCAATCCCAAAGAAAGCAGGTGTTGACAGATGTGAAAATTATCGGACTATCTGTTTAATAAGTCACGGTTGCAAAATACTAACGCGAATTGTTTACAGACAAATGGAAAAACTGGTAGAAGCTGACCTTGGGGAAGATCAGTTTGGATTCCATAGAAATGTTGGAACACATGAGGCAATACTGACCCTACGACTTATCTTAGCAGATAGATTAAGGAAATGCAAACCTACATATCTAGCATTTGTAGACTTAGAGAAAGCTTTTGATAATGTTGACTGGAATACTCTCTATCGAATTTTGAAGGTGGCAGGGGTCAAATACAGTGAGCGATAGGCTATTTACAATTTGTACAGAAACCAGATGGCAGTTACAAGTTGAGGGGCATGAAAGGGAAGCAGTGGTTGGGAAGGGAGTGAGACAGGGTTGTAGCCTATCCCCGATGTTATTCAATCTGTGTATTGATCAAGCTGTAAAGGAAACAAATAAAAATTTGGAGTAGGAATTAAATTCCATGGAGAAGAAATAAAAACTTTGAGGTTTACCGATGACATTATAATTCTGCCAGACACAGCAAAGGAACTGGAAGAGCAGTTCAACAGAATGGACAGTGTCTTGAAAGATAAAGGAATACAGGTGATGCTGAGCGAATTACATTAGGAAGTGAGACACCTAAAGTAGGAGATGAGTTTTGTTATTTGGGGAGCAAAATAACTGATGATGGTCGAAGTAGAGAGGGTATGAAATGTAAACCGGCAATGGCAAGGAAAGCGTTTCTGAAAAAGAGAAATTTTTTAACATCGAGTATAGATATAAGTGTCAGGAACTTCTTTCTGAAAGTGTTTGTATGAAGTGTAGCCATGTATGGAAGTGAAACATGGATGATAAATAGTTTAGACAAGAAGAGAATAGAAGCTTTTGAAATGTGTTGCTACAGAAGAATGCTGAAAATTAGATAGGTATATCATGTAACTAATGAGGAGGTACTGAATAGAATTGTGGAGGAGATGAATTTGTGGCACAGCTTGACTAGAAGGGACAGGTTGGTAGGACATGTTCTGAGGCATCAATGGATTACCAATTTAGTATTGGAGGGCAAAAATCATAGAGGGAGACAAAGAGATAAATACACTAAGCAAATTCAGAAGGATGTAGATTGCAGTAGGTACTTGGAGATGAAGATCGCACAGGTTCGGGTAGCATGGAGAGCTGCATAAAAAGATGGTGGAAGTGTTGTGTGTTCAAGTGAAGAGTGCTCCAGCGAAAAACAAAAATAATGATGGTAAAAGTAAAGTGTGTGTTAGTTGTATGAACGAAATAGTTAAGCTAAATGAGCGTATCTCTAGTCTGCAGTTAATCATCAGCTCACTGAGTAGTGAGATGTCACAACTTAGAAAGGAAATGTGTGTGCCATTAGCCAAACTAAAGTGTATTTCTTTTCCGCCTAAAAACTCAAACGAGTGGTTGGAAATATTGTATAAAAACAGAAATCCGACCATTAAAAAATCAAGAGCGATTGAAAACACTGATCAATTGGCAGTTGAAAACAAATTTCATGTTCTTTGCGTTAGTGAAGGAACTGAATTAATACCGGAAAGTAAAAATGGATTTTTTAACCAAGAGTGTCGACAGAAAGTTGAAACAAAGTCAAAATCCAGCATTAGGGACAATGAAAAAGTGTGTAGGCCATCCATTGCACGTAAAAATGAAATGAATGAGAACAACACTATCAACAAAAATGTAAAACACCGCGTTTATGAAAGTAGTGTATTATTTTTAACCAGCAGCCACAGCAAAAACGTGACAAAACTTTTCAAAGAAGACAGGAAATGCTACGCAACAAGTATTGTTAAGCCTGGAGTGACAACAAAAAATATTATTGGCGTCAATCTGCGTGAAAAATTGCTAAGAAAAAAGGACTTTGTGGTGTGTATTGCAGGTTCAAACGATGTTGCAAAAAATGAAGCAGATAACTGCCCAATGGAGATAAAGAAATTGCTAGAACGAAATGAACAGTGTAATACTATTGTGTCAACATTACCACACACAAATGACCTGACGTATCACTTGGGTGTCAACAAAGAAATACGAAAAAGTAACATGAAAATAAAACAAATGTGTTCTTTGTTCGCAAAATGCAGCGTCCTTGATATAAGCAAATTGGACAGATGCCAACATACCAGGCACGGGATGCATCTGAATTATGAAGGAAGGAACTTTGTATGTAAAATGGTAAACAAAATTGTTGAAAGCAAAGAGAAAATGAACCAAACAGTTCCTTGTATGGGACCAAACTCACTAGCAACAGAAACAGCAATTGTCCCCCTGTGTTCATCAGCAGCAGATTCAAAAGTTCCATCTGCTGTTGATATTTCATCAGTGGCTCAGGACCTTTCATCAGTATTGGCCCCTCCTCAATCTTCAACAGTGAAAGACTTTTAAGCAGTAACAGAAGCAGCACAAGAACAAGGAAACATACAACTCTACAGGATTTTTGGTACCCGGTCTCAGTTCCAAGACTAACATAAGGAAGATACCTTCAGGTAGACCTGCTATAATCTTTAATTGCAGTTCACAACGAAGAAGTGCCATTGAATAAAAGAGTTTAGGAAAGGACAAACTTTGCTTATTTCACCAAAATATAATGGGTCTAAGGAACAAACTGGACCAGTTGCCTGTTTGCGTTTATGACAGTGATGCAATAAACAGTGCCCAAATTTTATGTTTTACTGAACGTCGTAGGAAGGAAAGGATTGAAATGGTGCAACTAGACAAGTATACCTTAGCAACTTTTTATATTAGAAGTAAAATGGACAAAGGAGGAGTGATAATGAATGTTAGAAATAATGTAGTGTACAAATCTATAGATGTAAAATAATATTCCGTTGACCAGCATTTTGAGGCTTGTTGCATCGAAGTCCTTGTCAATACATTGCCTATTTATATTATTGCTGTCTACAGAGCTCCCTCAGGAAAGGTCAGTGAATTCCTGAAGCAAGTAGAATCACTTTTAAGTTACTTGTATTCAAAAACCAAAGAAATAATAATGCTTAGTGAGTTTAATGTATATTTTCTTACCTGTAACAATGATGGAACAGAGTTTGAGAATGTAATGAATTCTTTCAATCTGAGGGCAGTTGTTGATTTTCCCACTAGGGTAACAAAGAACTGTAGAAGTCTGATTGGCAATGTGTTTGTAGGTAATAATAGAATTGAAAATATATTTTTATCGAACATATTAAATGGTCTGTCTGACCATGATGGGCGGTTGTTGGTAATACACGATGTAAGCCCTGCTAACAAGAGCAGTTCTATCAGTAGACCATACAGGTTAATCAACAGTGAGAATCTGGAAACCTTCAGTAGGCATTTGCAGCAGTTAGATTGGGAGGCAGTACATCAGGCTAAAAATGTAAATGATAAATTCACCCTTTTCCTAAATGAATTTGTTACCCTCTTTGAAGCTGTATTTCCTGAGAAAATTTCAAAAAGCACAAACTGGAAAGATTTTAGGAGACAGTGGCTCACTAAGGGAATAAAAACTGCATGTAGAAAAAAGAGAATGCTTTATGTTTCACTCAGTAATTCTGATAAACCTCAGGATAGGGAACACTACAGATTGAACTGTAACATACTGAAGAATGTTATTAAAGAATTCAAAAGTTTATTTATCAAATCTGAAATTGACAGATCAAATAATAAAATAAAAACAATCTGGAAGGTGGTAAAAAGGGAGACAGGAAAAGTTTCGGAGGATACAGACAGTATCCAAGTGTGTCACGATGGAAGCATCGTAGATGAAGGGGAAGTAGTTGCCAATATCTTCAACAATCATTTTCTGACAGCAGTGGATCAAATTGGATGTAAAGGGTCTATGGATGAAGCCATGAAGCTTCTACAAAAAGCAGTGGAGAGAAAAATTAGCCTGATGTATGTACCCTACATCACTGCAGATGAGATTGAGAAGGTGATATGCCAAAAAAAAAGAAAATAATAATAATAATAATTCCGCTCGTGTGGACAATATATCTATAAAAGTACTGAAACATTGCCACAAATATATTCTTAAAGTTCTGTGTCACATATTTAATGAATCTCTAAATCGAAGTACTGTCCCTAATCGACTAAAATTTGCAGTTGTTAAACCACTCTTCGAAAAGAGTGATAAAGGAGAGGTTTCTAACTACCACCCAATTTCATTGTTAACAAGTCTTTCAAAAATCCTTGAGAAACTTATGTACAATAGAATCATGGCTCACCTTAATAAATAGAACATCCTTAATAAAAATCAGTTTGGAATGCAAAAAAGGTGTTTCAACTGAACAAGCCATTTTCTCATTTGTCAACCAACTCCTTGAATCAAATGCAAAGGCACCTGCCAGCTCTGATTGGGGTACATTAAAATGTGGAGTGCCGTAGGGCTCGGTGCTTGGTCCCTTACTTTTCTTAATCTCTGTAAATGATCTCCCATGGTGTGTGACCCAAGAAGCACACTTCACCCTATTTGCAGATGACACAACCATTATGATTGACAAGGTACCCAACTGCAATCTAGAGAACACTGCGACCACTATGTTCTAAGAAGTTCTAGATTGGTTCACTGCAAATGGTCTGTCCCTCAATGTTAATAAGACTCATTTCATTCAGTTTCAAACAGTAAACAAAAAAATTGGAAAATGTTGAAATAAAATGTGGAGACAAAGAAATAGTGGAAGTTGTATCTTCTAAATTTCTGGGTTTACATATTGATGACAAACTAAACTGATCTGTCCACATCACTGACCTATGTAAAAGACTGAATTCAGCAGCATTTGCAATTCGCTCAATTGCATCTTTGTGCATTGTTTGTGACATGGAAACAATCAAAACTGCATATGTTGGTTATTTCCATTCACTTATGACATATGGCATAATATTCTGGGGAAATTACCCACAAGAAAATAGTCTTTGTTGCACAGAAGAGAGTTATCAGGATTATGAGTAGAGTGCATGCTAGATCTTCTTGCAGATATTTATTCAAACAGCTGGGGATCCTTACCATGCCTTGTCAATACATCTTGTCACTAATGTGCTTCGTGAACAAAAATTATGCAATTTACAAAATGAATAGTGCGTACCAATATCACAGTACAAGAAGTAAACATGATCTTCACAAAGATTTAAAAAATCTCGGCATGGTACAGAAAGGAGTTCATTATTCATGTATAAAAGTGTTCAATGAACTTACTGTCCATATCAAATCAGTCATAGGGGATCTTACTAAATTCAAAACAGAGCTAAAACTTTATCTTTTGGATAATTCTTTCTATTCTTTACAGGAATTCTTTGATAATGTGTTTAATTTCATGCATTTCTAATAGAACTGATTATGTAGATTAGCACATCACTTGTTGGCAGAATATTTTTTAGATGAATTAATTTAAATTTGTTTATGTAATCATCTATGTCATTACTGTACTATTATCTGTGTTGTTATCTGAATGTTTGTGTGTAATTATTTGACATGTGGATGTCCTTTTGCATGTATCTGCTTATATATATTAAACTGGTTGACTCATGATCATCTACATGTGGCTATTACTGTAATAACCTGACACTTTCTACATCCTAGTGATACATCCGCATCAAGGATCCACGGAACTCGAAAATAAATAAATAAAAATAAAAACCAGTCTCTGGACTGAAGACCACAACAACAGTGACGACGACGACGACAACAACCACCACCTACCTGCCTAATTAAGGGATCTGACATTCCGCACTCCGATTCGCAGAACACCTGTTTTGTTTCTCCCGATAACAACGTCTTCCTGTGTAGTTCCTGCCTGGAGATCTGAATGTGGGACTATTTTACTTCTGGAATATTTTACCGAAGAGAACGCCATCATCATTTAACCATACAGTAAAGCTGCATGCCATCAGGAAAAATCACAACAGTAGTTCCTTGGAGGATACCACCCATCCAGGCTGCCAGCTGGCCCTGGTGGCTACAGCTTGAGGCATTCTTTACCAGCAACAGAACCAGCTCCGTTTGCATCATCTGATCACCTGGAGCAAACTGCATATCCAGATCTGCAACACTGCTGGAGGTTGGCTGCTTCACCTGACACATAACACAGTTCCAGGACGACATCCCAAGTGGTGGCCACCTAGCATTTCCAGTTCTCCAGTCATTCTCCACCACCCCCCCTATGGATCTGGACCTGGATGATATTTAGGAGGCCTCCAGTCATTGTTGTATGTGATATCAGACAGAGAGCATTCTCCGGAACCATCAGCAAGCCTTCAGAGCGACTACCATTCCTTCTTGTCTCTTTTGCGGTGGATCAGGGAATGGCTGCTCCATTACTATAGGCCAAAGCCACCCCCAGCCTTTTCAGCAACCTGTGCTGTTGGCATCTTGACCTACCCTCCACTGGCCCAGGTGATTCTCACCCTGACAAATTCATATTGGGAGAAATCTTGTAATCTGGCTGGACGTATTGATGGATTGATCGATACAGTTACATGTATATCTGGCAAGGACACGAGGCACAGCACAGAAGGAAATGTCCACCAACTCTAGATAACATGGAAAAACACCACCAGCAGGTTTAATGGCTGCTGCAGGCTGCCACAGCATCACTTGTTGCAACCAAGTGATGCTGCCACAGCATCACTTGTTGCATACACAACACGATATCTGTTGAAAACTGTAAGCTATGTTGTTTCTTCCTGGACTGTGACTTCGAATTTGTTGTCGTCACCATTAAATCGACGATTGTGTTTTAAGTGAATAAAGTGACAGCTTATTGGTAGACCAATTTAGTGCTTCCCAGTCAAACTACATTGTTCTCCTTCATTAAATGTGAGTTTTTCAACAAGCTTCCAGAGTACTGAAATGGCCAAGAGGTATCCACCTCCAGAATTTTTCATTGTTTCTATTTCCAGAAGAGCCAGGAGTTCTTACTTTCTGTGATTTATTTGTATGTAGTTCATTCTTAATAAAATCTGTGTTGTTGACAAAGCTGTTAATAATGTATTGATGTGTGTGAGCAATGTATGTCATCATAGAACTATAACAAAAATGGTTGTCGCTACCCTCCACAGAAACTAACTTTGGTGTACTTCTTGTACACTATTGAGAAATGAGCTGTCAATTGTAAACCTATAATGGGCATCATCTAGCTATGTGAAGATATGTAAAGTAGTAGTGTCCACCTTATTTGTTCAGTTGATACACTCTTTATCATAATATTCACTATAACTATGATGTATGAGACATGCAACTGATTCACTAAGAAGAGCAGGTGCACATATGGAGACCTGGTTAATAGCTTTCACAAAAATATAATTTACAGTCTTCTTCTTGTGTGGTTATTCAAATCATCAGTGCTTCATGCCGTTTCAAATTGAACTAACATGTTTATATTTGTACTATATAGTGGTAAATACCTATTTTCAGTTGTGTGTTATCCAGACTATAAATAGCTATAATTTATGTTGTTTGTCAAAAATCAAAACTGCTAAACAAAACTAATACCATGTAAATCAATTGGACATAGTTTATTATTGCACAAATAAACTAAACATACATTCATTTATTTACATTTTTATGGTTTACACCACTGTTCCTGCACCAACTCTATAGGCTTGTTGTAGTGAAGACATCATTAACTCTTGCTCTCCTCAGTCTCTTCTGTGCTGAAATGAATGAGAGACATTATAAGAAGCATATTTTTTTTAAGTACAGTACACTATCAAACATCTGCATATTAACCAAAGCCTTTAGGTACGCAGAGTTCGCATTTTGTTTCACAAGTAAAACTGGTCACTGACTGCTCAGATAATTTAACAGCTGTCTGTTGCAAAGGTCAAAACTTTAATTTTACTTTATATTGATACCTCAAAATGTAAACAGGAAACCTTTTTTGTATAAAAAGCAAGGTAAAATAAAATGCTGCTGTAAGTTTGCAACAGAATGCAAAGTGAGAAATACTGAATGGAGCTACACACTGAAGCAGGAAAAAGTATTGTTTCCATTTGCCATTTATATCCCGATACAACCCTCATCTGCAAATAAAATGTTGATGCACTTTACATGTCTCCAACCGAACACTGAAAATGTTGCCAAGATCCCTCAAATTACATCATTAGCAAATTTTAAATCTTGCTCACATAAAAACTATTGAAAGAAAAGATCTGTAGTTTCAGAATTTAAACTGGGAAACTGATTTCAGTGCACCCATTTGTTATTTGTTTGCTTCCATGTTTGTAATTAAAATTACATCATCACTTATAAAAATATGGTATAAGCTGCAGAGTTTTCATACACCAGAGTTTTGGTGCACTGGATACTATCAGTCATTAAACATAAAAAATTTGCTACTGTGTGAATGCACTGAGTATTCTGATCATTTGTATTTTTTGTATTTCCCCAACAACTCTAAAATTAACTCTTCTTATCTGTAATTTTCAACATTTTTTTCTGTTATGGTAGATACACTAATGATGGGGAATCTCTTATTAATAATTTGACAGTAATTTGATTTTAAAGCTGAAGACATGTGCACCTACTGTTGTTGTGGCCATCAGTTACTTAAGGGAGGAAAGTAATGTGCAATCTATCTCCGGTTTATGTTAACTTTTGTTCTGTGTATAATCACATATTTACTGTTTGTGTGCTATGTTTCTGAGGCGGGTCTGAGAAACCAATCTGGAAAGTGCATAAGTGAGCATGGAAAATGACATAAAAGTCTCACTCAGTTTCACCTGGCATGTGTATTCAAATCTAATTCATCTCCTTATATTGCTTTCTTGCAAATCAAAATAACTAAATATTTCAACTTTCCATTTTGTTAGTTCCAATTTACACTTCTCAGTTTTGAAAGTGCTTAACAGCACACCACTCTTTGATCCTAGAACAAAATTGGTGTGATTTTCCATACATATTATGTTCATTTGAACTTTTTGGGTTTGGTAAATTTGAATGATGTTACTTCTTGGATCATTATTACACCTGAACTTTGTCAAAAAATGAATAAATAAACAAAAATCAAAACAAATTTACTATCACTATAAAATTCCTCTTGTCTCTCTAGTTTGGTCTGCAAGTGCCAGTACAGATGTAATTTTGATGTTTTTGGAGTCACTGCCATCATTTTTATGCTCAGCTAACAGTTTCTGCTTATCTGTGACTCAGATCTCTGCTATATGGTAAGTAGAAACTTTTCTACTCATAATACTGATGCTAACAGTTTCCATAGTTCAACTTCTCAATGAGAGTTCAGTGCCTTTCTGCAGGGATGCTGGTTGAAATTTGGTAATAAACATCATATTAATCATGAAGTAGCGATTTTCAATCAAACACAGCCTAATTGCTAGATATGACTGTGATAGTCCTCTTTTGAGGATGTGGATTCATATGACATTTCCTTACCTTATTTTTAATTTACTCGTTTCTGAATTTTGAAAATAAAATTCTTTTCAACTTTGACATAATTTCTGCATCTACATACATATTCTACAAGCACACTGTAAGGTGTGTGGCAGAGGATACTGTGTACCACTAGTAGTCATTCCTTTCCTCTTCCACTCACAAATAGAGCGAGGGAGAAATGACTGTCTATATGCCTCCATATGAGCCCTAATTGCTCATATCTTATCTTTGTGGTCCTTATGCAGAATGTATGTTGGAGGCAGCAGAATACTTCTGCAGTCAGCTTCAAATGCCGGCTCTCTAAATTTTCTTAATAATGTTCCTTGGAAAGAACATTGCCTCTCCTCCAGGGATTCCCATGCCAATTCCTGAAGCAGCTCTAATAATATGTGCATGTTATTCAAACGTACTGATAACAAATCTAACGGTCTTCTTTTAATCTGACCTGGTGCAGATCCAAAGCACTCAAGCATAACTCAAGAATAGGTGGCACTAGCTACATGTTTGGTCTCATTTCCAGATGAGCCACACTTTCCCAAAATTCTCTCAATCGATTGAAGCTGACCAATTGGTTTCCACATTGCAGTTCTCACATGCTCATTTCATTTCATATCACCTTGCAGCATTACATTCTGGTATTTAAATGATGTGACTGTGTCAAGCAAGACACTACTAATGTTGTACATAAACCTTACAGGTTTGTTATTCTTACTCATCAGCACTACTAACTTACATTTTCTTACATTTAGAGCTACCTGCCATTCATCACACCAGCCAGAAATTTTGTCTAAGTCATCTTGTATGCTCCTACAGTCACTCAACTTCGACACTTTCCCTTACACCACAGCATCATCAGCAAAAAAACCACAGATTGCTGCTACCCTGCCTGCCAGATCATTTATGTATATAGAAAATAATAGTGGTCCTGTCGCACTTCCATGGGGCTCTCCTGATGATATCCTTGTCTCAGATAAACTCTCACCCTTGAGGACTTAATACTAGGTTCTGTTCCTAAAGAAGTCTTTGAGCCACTCCCATATGCGGGAACCTATCCCATATGCTCATACCTTCATCAACAATCTGTCGTGGGGCACCATGTCAAATGCTTTTTGGAACTCTACATATGTGGAATCTGCCTGTTGCTCTTCATCCATAGTTTGCAGTATATCATATGAGAAAATGGCAAGCTGAGATTTGCACAAGTGATGCTCTCTAAAACCATGCTGGTGCATGGGCATAAGCTTTTTGGTCTCTAAGAAATTGATTATATTTGAACTCAGAATATGTTCAAGAATTTTGCAGGAGATTGGTGTTTATGATATCCGTCTGTAATTTTGTGGGTTTGTTATTTTACCCTTCTCATACACAGGAGTCACCTGTGCTTTTTTCCAGTCACTTGGGACTTTGCAATTGGTGAGAGATTTGATATAAATACAAGATAAGTAAGAGGCCAATGAAGTACTCTTTGTAAAACCAAGCTGGGATTCCAACCAGATCTGGTGACTTATTTGTTTTCAGCTCTTTCAGTTGTTTTTCTGTGCCACAGATGCTTATTACTATGTTGTCCATATGGAACTCTGAGTTACGGTAAAATGATGACATGTTTCTATATTCTTTTGTTTTTGACACCAGCTATCTTCTACTGCCACACTGGTCAATTCCCGATTGGATGGAAGCCTTAGACCTGCTTAGTGATTTTATGCAGGTCCAGAATTTTCTTAGGCTCTTGGCAAGATATGATGACGGTAGTTGTTGTATGCTTTGCACAAAGATCTTTCCACAGATACACAAATCTCTACTAAACTTTGCTTGTCATCATTTGTGTGTTCCCTTTTAAACTGAGCATGCAACAACCTTTGCAGCTGCATGGGGTCCACGCAGCCCCCCCCCCCCCCCCCACTCCCTCCCCCACCCCCTGTTGGGGGTTCGAGTCCTCCCTCGGTGGCATGGGTGTGCATGTTGTCCTTAGTTTAAGTTACATTAAGGAGTGCATAAGCTTAGGGACTGATGACCTCCACAGTCTGGTTCCATAAGACCTTACCACAAATTTTCCAGCCAGTTCCTCACAGAACTGTATTTTCTATTGTCACTTGACAAAGTTTCATAATACTTAAGTTAACTTGATACTTCATTTGCATTGCATAGTTTTGCTGTTTGGGGAGCAAAATAACTGATGATGCTCAAAGTAGAGAGGATATAAAATGTAGACTGGCAATGGCAAGGAAAGCGTTCCTGAAGAAGAGAAATTTGTTAACATCAAGTAGAGATTTAAGTGTCAGGAAGTCGTTTCTGAAAGTATTTGTATGAAGTGTAGCCATGTATGGAAATGAAACATGGGCGATAAATAATTTGGCCAAGAAGAGAATAGAAGCTTTTGAAATGTGGTGGTACAGAAGAATGCTGAAGATTAGATGGGTAGATCACATACCGGTAACTAATGAGGAGGTATTGAATAGAATTGGGGAGAAGAGAAGTTTGTGGCACAACTTGACTAGAAGAAGGGATCAGTTGGTAGGACATGTTCTGAGACATTGAGGGATCACAAATTTGGTATTGGAGGGCAGCGTGGAGGGTAAAAATCGTAGAGGGAGACCAAGAGGTGAATACACTAAACAGATTCAGAAGGGTATAGGCCTAGGTTGCAGTAGATACCGGGAGATGAAGAAGCTTGCACAGGATAGAGTAGTATGGAGAGCTGCATCAAACCAGTCTCAGGACTGAAGACCACAACAACAACATTGCATTACATCAGTATTTCTGGTTTTACTTATGAGTTTCAAGTGTACATGCCATAAGTTAGTATTTCTTAGAGCAATTATTGCGTGACCTTCCACATTGCTAAAATGATCTTGATCATAATATTATCACTGATGCCGACCAAACACACCATCTGAACACCCTCCAAAACCTCTTTCATCCATTATACTACATGGACCTCTGCTGCAACATACAGAAACTTCATTTTTTTCAACTGCAAGCTTGAATACTTGGACCAGTGGTGGTTTGTGACCATTGAGTCACGCTCACAGACCATAAAACTACGGTACTTCTGGTGCATTGCAACATTCTGACAATCAGTAATTCCTCTATTGCCTAAGAGTTGCACTGTTGTGCCACGCACCTGATGGATCAAAACACCCTATAGCTCATGCTTCAAAAATCTTGCCTTCGAAAAAATACTTAAAAATTGGAAAACATGCACTTGCCATCGAGAAATTTCGTGAATACAATCCTGTGATCTCTTTTGAACCTGTCACAGATGGCAAACCACATGTTTTCACTGCTGAAGGATTGACAATGTTTACTTTTCCTGACATTTGACCACATTTTGGATCACATACCTTTTCCAGTTTCTGTCCCCTCAGTGATATTCATATATCTTTATCAGCGTCTTTTTCTTTAATGGTGGACTTGAGTGGCTTGTTCAAACATGTGAGACACACATGCCCATTTTCTGTGAGGCAAGCTGTGATGCAGCACTGATGAAGTTACTAAGCACAGACACATAATACTATTAAATGGCAACAGTCTATTAGAACTGATCCATGGATGCTCTTTGAGTACAGTACTTCACCTCATACAACTGGAGGCTGTAGCCTTCAAAGATTCCATACATGTTCCAGCACCAGAAACCAGTCCTCATCCATAGCTATTGGTCTCAGCATCAGTGGATCCCTGGCACCCAGCTGTCAGGCTCAGTGCAACAACTCTGGGCATCAATTGGGCTCCCTCAGTTTTGTAAATGATCCTAAGCCATGATGGTAAAACACTACAGTGTGCCGATTTCACAACTCTTATTGCAAAGAGGAAAATCCACCTCTAACAGTCCTGGAATCAGATGAGCTATTAAGAAAAGCCAAGGAATGCTTCACTCAAATAGGATGAAAGTAAATGCAAATAAAACTGAGCATATCTTATGCAACCTCTGTGAAACTGCTGAGTTTTGTAATAGATTGCAAACTTGATGGAATGGATACACTGAGCATGTATGGAAGAAACTGTCACATGTAGTATATCTTCTGAGGAGATTGAAAAACATAATTACAGACCAATACCTGCTAACTTTATTATCACGCCATAGCTGTATTTCCTATTGATTACAGTTCTGGGGTCATTCAACAGGCTGCAGGGATGTGCTGTTACAGCAAAAGAAGGCAGTGAGAATTATTACATGAAGTAGGAGACAGCAGTATTGCAGGCCATTATTTACAAAATTGGGAATAATGACTGTTTACAGCTATTATGTATTTTTGTGCCTCCTTCATGTTAAATGAAATCTAGATTCTTTGAGCAAGAAGTATGAGACACATGACCACAACACCCGCAATAAAGAGATCACAAACATGCCAGGCTCTTGACTATCCAAAACTATCCAGCTTTCTGACAATTGGCTTGAGAATGTTCAGATCACTACACATGGAAGTGCAGGTCCTGCCACTGAAGGGGTCCAAAAAAAAAAAAAAAAAAAAAAAAATAAATAAATTCAAGACTTAAAACTATGCCTGCAGTACTCTATCCAGGGATTTATTACTGAGGAAAGCAACTGGATTTTCTGAATTTTCTCCAAAACTAGTGAATCTGACACATAGCTAAAATTTTTATGGTAGACGAAATGTATCTGTAGTAAAATGCTAAATCTGTTAAAATTTTTTGTAATGTTACATATTATTGGTATTGTAATATACCAGTTTTGTAATTTTTAGTGCAGCCTATTCAGCCATAGCTGGTGAATAACACAGACTTGGTGATAAATAAACAGTTGTTGGCCACCACACCATCCAGATGTTCTTCCACTCATTCTATGCACAAATGAGACAATTCCTCAAGTGACAGAGCAAGCAGTATTCCCATTGACATCACAATGTGGATCATGTGACAGCCCAAAATGTGCACCAACATGGTAGTACATTGGATCCACAGTGGCAGAAACAGCAAAACCTCGCTCCATCACACCTACTGCATCATGCCCAAAGTTAATTTTCCACTATATTTACCAACTATGGCAACAGAAGTAATTGAGCCACCAACAATCAAGGACTCACAGCATGACAGTAGCAGCACCACATTGGCCACCAGGTGCAACAGACCTCACCCGCTGTAGCTGACATCCTTGGAAAGAGGAATATTTTCTCTCTGCATACCACGGATGTAAGCACATTACTCATGGAACCAATCAGTTATGTCCATTCTGCAGTTCCATCAAAGAAAATAGTAAATGGTTGTCAGTAGAACAGGCTGTGCTCCATAGGCACTGGTTGTAGTGCTAGCGGTATTTTGTAAATGACAACAGCAGCTCAGTCCAGATCTAGTAGCCTTTTGAATATTACAGGTTTGCAAAGTATCATCAGCAACAATATGAAGCCATCATTTCCATCTGGAACTCTGTTTATCACTACATAGTGTAGTCTCTCAGTATGTGATTATAAGAAGCTTAGACTATGCGTGCTAAGTGCACTGCACATAATAGCCACAACACTGTTCCACAGTTTAAGACTCTGAAATGTAACTACCAAAACTAAGAAAACAATGTTAATATTTTGTACTTATCACAAATGTCTGAAAATTAAACAGTGTTCTTAATAATTCAGTTAATATATTTGAATATTATAGTTTACGGTACATCACAAACTGACTGTAGAGAATGTCAACAGTATTCATCTCATAAAGGTCTGAAGCATGACAAATAATTCAAGGAAACTAGAAGCAGTCATGACAGATATTTCTGGATTAAATTATGTGATCATCTAGTGCCATGGATGTATGGAAATTAATATGTAGCTTTGACAAGCACACAAAACATGACTATTTACATACAAAATACTGAGGCATTACTTAGTGAGTTATAACATAATTCTCTGAAATTATACACTTCGTACAAAACTATGTCTTTCAGATGCTGTTGGGAATTTTATGGAAAGGGCAGACTGAGACTTCAGTTTCAGTAGTTTTGAGGGTTACAGTCTTATGTGGAGACCAGATTTTGAACTGTCATAGGATGCCTCTTCTGGACATCACTGCATATAGTTAATTGATTTTTGTCATCTAGGAAATACTAAACTTAACTGGGTCAGCTGTAGACTGTCCTGAAGCATTTCAGTCATTCATCATGTTCTGTAGATCCCTTCAGGAAGGAGAAGCTTCAGGGATGTATAATGAGTCAAGGGATGCATTAGCAGAAATGTGTATGTGAACAATGGAATATCAGACCTAATGAAAATTAAGAGAGGAATTTCACAGGGCTCCATTCTTGGACCCTTCTGCTTTATTATTTATGTTAAGTTTAAGTTCCAGAAATGTTTTATATGCTAATGGTATGACCATGATCTCCACAGGTGAGAGTATGCAAAAGGTGGTAAACAAAAATAATGAACTTTTTGAAAAATGTAGGGTGTCGTATATTGCTAATGAGTTATGTATGAACAACACAAAAGCAGAGGAAATTTATTTTAATCTGAAGGTATGGAAAGCAGAGAATCACAGTGTCAAACTACTGGGACTAAAAATAGACCAAAGGCTCTCATGGGATGACCATATAAGCTATCAGACAGGCAAACTTGCATGCATAATATTCCTGCTGCATAAACTAAGAAATCAATTAGATGTTTACAAGGATTGGGTCCAAGAGAAAGCTATAAGGAGCACTTCAGTATATTCAACATAATGATACTCCCAAGTCTCTATATGTGTAACTGCTTAATATACAAAAAAGAAAATATACAACAATTTAAACAGAGAATGAATTTACATTTGCACAGCACTTGAAACAACTGCACGCTTGATATATCATATTCTAGGCTGTCACTGACACACAACAGTCACAAACACCTAAATCTAAAGTTATATAATAAACTGCCACAACCTGTGAAAACCATCACCCACTTCAAATTTAAGGAGGCTCAAAAATAAAGCATATTACTCAATTGAAGAATATCTTGGAAGTAATTTGAAATAAATATATATACAATGAAATAATGTAACTATCATTAACTAAATGTGTAAAACCCTATAATTAATTCTTGAATGTAAACTTTATAATGATATTACTGAAATTGTCTGATTGGTAAGCAGTTTATGTATTTATATGTATTTATGTATATGTAAAATTATGATGTGAGTAAACTGTACAAATTACTAACTACTAAAAAGATGTATGTATATGTATGCATACTGTATAATGTAAAAATTAGTAACAACTATACGTTTATGACATGTGTAACATGTATTTTGACAAAGCCCATTGCGTGGTAAACATGCTGAACGGCTAATAAATAAACTTATGAAAAAAAAACACACACACACACACACACACACACACACACACACACACACACACACACACACACACACACACACACACACACACACACACACTCTCTCTCTCTCTCTCTCTCTCTCTCTCTCTAAGCTCAGTTACATTAAACAACTGCTGTTGGTAGCTTAATATTTACTGGTACTTGATTACATTGTCCATTTCAAAGAAAATATTTACCTGTATATGCAAATACATATACATGTTTATAGTACATTACCACTTTTCAGAGAGTTTGAGAATGAACACTGCTAGTTGTCAAGTAGCTAACAGTAGTTTTCAGTCCTTGAATCTAGGTATTCAATAATTTGTAGAAAAAGTGGGTAATGATGTACTGATTTCTGATTTTCTTTTGAACTGTTAGGGATTCCCATTTGTCTGATGTATATTAGACAGGAACATGTTGAGCACTTTCATTTTGTGTCTTACATTGTGATTGTGTACATAACAGTTCTGGTAAACTAACTTTTATATTCAGTAACAAAAACCATTAAGGAGTAAATGTGTGGGTAGTAAGAAGTGAGTGTAAGTATTCCAAGATATTTAAGAAGGCTTCTGCAAAATGTATAGTTATCAACTTTATGCAGTATTCACACTATTTGTTTCTGCTGAATCAATTAATCTAGGTGCATCATCCCAGAAAGTAATCCCGTAAGACAACAGAAAGGAAAATATGCAAAATAAGTCTTTAGATCATTACACTGAGAGGTGCTTCCAAGGCACGACATGCTAAACTGAGATTCTTGATTGGTTTATATTTATGTTGAATCCATATTACTTTGTTATCCAGTTGGACATTGTGGCATTTTACTTAGCAGATTTCATTTAGTGTATGACCACTGATGTCTACTTTTAGTGCTAGAAGGTCATTATGCTTGTCTGAAGTTACACAATTGTGAGATTTAGACTTAAGCAGTTAGTTGAGAAACATGAGGGTATATTTAGTTGCCTTGTGAGCCATGTCTGGCATGGTTGTTTGGAACCTATGCTTATGCCATCAGGAAATATAATAGTTTCATGACTTGACCTTAAATGTAATTGGAAGGTCACTTATGAGATGTGATAAAAAAGTAAGAGTATTTTTTTAATTTTGTAGGCTTTATGCATCCGATTTACAAATTTTTATATGTTGGTACACATGTTCCTGGTATACATTTGCATTTTCAGCTATTTTGAATATTTGATTTATTGTAGACAGTTGAATAGGCTGTACATATCTGGGAGGGCTCAATGAATTTTTAATTTGAAAAAGGTGGGTCAAAGAATTTGCACTAACTTTTGCTAGAAAATGGAATAAAGTGCAGCACTGCATTCAAAAAAGTGACTATGGCTTTTTGCCGACTGCACTATGAATAAGATAAGAGTTAATGAGCAGTATAAATGTTTCAAAGACAGTTGAGAAGACATTGAAGATGATGAGCACCATGGATGCCCTAGCATTTCAATTACTGAAGACAATGTGGAAGAAGTAAAGAAAATGATTGTGGAAAATCACCATCACAGGGGTTGCTGATTATGTTGGCATATCCTTTGGTTCATGCCAAGCAATTTTTTGGATGTTTTAGGCATGAAAAGTGACGCAGCAAAGTTTGTTCCAAAATTATGTTGAATGTTGGTCAAAAACAACATTGCTCAGGAATTGCTGAAAGAAGTTGACAATCCAGAACTTTTAAAGAAGATAATAACAGGTAAGTGTAAATGTCGTGTGACTAGGGCCTCCTGTCGGGTAGACCATTTGCAGGGTGCAAGTCTTTCAATTTGATGCCACTTCGGCGACTTGTGTGTCGATGGGGATGAAATGATGATGATTAGGACAACACAACACCCAGTCCCTGAGTGGAGAAAATCTCCTACCCAGCTGGGAATCTAACCTGGGCCCTTAGGATTGACATTCTGTCATGCTGACCACTCGGATATCGGGGACAGACATTATAACAGGTGATGAAACATAAGTAAGACATTGAAACTGAGTCCCAATCATCCCAATGGGAACTACCAGGAAGTTATGTGCTGTTTGCATTAAGCAATGTGAAGAAAATAACCAAAATTGTGGCAAAACCACTCATGGAAATTACATCATGATAATGCTCCCACTCACATCTCAATCCTTGTTTGCTGTTTTTTTGCAAGAAACAAAACAGTTAGGTTGTCACAGTCCCCTGCAACTTCTTTCTATTCCTGCGGCTGAAGAGAACCATGAAACGGTGTTGTTTTGCCATCACTGATGAAACCAAAGCAGAATTGCTGATGGAGCTGAACACCATAACGAAAAGTGAGTTCTAGAAGTTTCCAAGGTTGGAAAAAGTGCTGGCAAAAGTGTGTTATATCTAAGGGGGATTATGTTGAAGGGGGAAAAGTTAGTGTTGATGAATAAATAAGATTCTTCAAGAAAAACAAAAATTACCGTTACTTTTTTGATTCACTTTGTATGTGGGTTAAGAACAAGAGTGACCCTAATACCGATCCTTGTGGAACTCACATTCTATGTTTCCACATTCTGAGGATGGTTTCAGAGGTGTGAAATAGTCAGTCAATGAAACACTGATTTCTGTTATGAAGGTAGAACTCCATCCAAGTGAGAAAGATGACATTAATGCCACAATACTGTAGTTCGCCAAGAGAAATTTTGTCATCCACATGCGAAAGAAGACAAACATGATCCCTTCCCTCAGTCAAGGCTTACCTAGTGTTTATGGTAGTATTCTTTCACTGGCTACGTTGTGTAAACACTCTGAAACTGGTATCTGATCTTTGTTTTAGACTCCAGAAAACTATAGAATGACTGTAGATGTTATTCCTGCATCAGTAGTATTGCTTGCTGTAGGAGCAGCGCTGTTTATGGATGCAACACTTACTCAGAAATATCCACAAATGATATTCTTGAGACAATTTCCAGCCATAATTCTTCAAATATAGCTTTGTTTGCTGGAAGTAGTAATTATTAATGATACACATAAATTCATCTGCTTCTTTTTTAAAATTAAATTTGTTTATTTTTGTAGTTGGAGGGCTTAGCTATTTTTCAAGTTTGCATGACTGCTCTTCAAGTATGGCTAGTACAAAAAGTGTGTTGTCTCTCTAAACTATTATTTGTGTGTCATACTTCATGATTAAGTCATCTCAGAACTGCATAAAGTGATGTTGTGTAAATTAAATCACATATCTCAACTATAAGCAGAGTGAGTTTCCACTCTGATTGATGAGGAGACCCAGAGTTATTTTAGATTGTTTTAAAAATATTTATGGGGGTAATCATAAAGTTTTCACTATCACCTCAAAAAAATTAAGTTTTATAATTAATTTTCATCTGTCTGCACATGTATGTCAATGGTCCTGGTACACACTGAAATGTCCATGCCACAGTACCATGGCATGTGGCTAAAGGAGCCAAAACAAAATAGTGTGGTCCACCAATAAAGTGGACTATTGCACAGTAATTCATTTGTTGTATTTGAAGGAGAAAAATGTTGCAACAACCAATGCTGAGTTGGCAGAAGTGTACAGCAACAATGCACCATCAATGTGACAAAGTAATTAGATGGCACAGATGCTTCCAGTCTGAATGATGAAAAACGAAGTGTCTGACCACCTCTCTGTGAAGAACTAGGAATTGCAGAAGGCATAGCAACACTTGTGCCTGACAACTGGTAGATCATCATTGAGATGTTGTTTACTAATATTTTTGTCTTATACTCATTGTCATTATGAGAGATATGCAATGGAAGTGGCAGAAGGATTGCCTAGTCTTCCTTGAATATTGGTTCTCTAAATTTGCTCAACACATTTTTCTGGCAGTTGTTCCCATTTGAGTTCTACATTTGGGCACATCTGTAACATTTTTGTTCAAGTTGTATGAGTTGTACTCGTCTGCCATGAGACTAGCAGCAACTCTGCCAATATGTGCAATGCTTGCTATCACAGTACAGTATTCCACAACTGGTTGCAATAGTCTATGTACTGTCCTTAACAAGAGCATTGAACTTTCCCACATCTCACTTAAAATATGGAACTATTCCACTTAATACTGATTTCATGTGTTCTTCTCATTTTGTATAATTTAGCCCTAGACATTTAAACAAAATGATCCTGTCATTAGCTATTGTAGGGTTCTTTCTCTTTGTTGTAGGTATTATCTTGCATTTATCTCCATTTAGAACTACATTTTTTGCACCAAGTGTAAATACTATCTAAGTTAATTTTTACTTTCTTATGTCATCTCGCTAAGATGTTTACCTACAGACAGCAGCACTGTCACTCTAGTGTTGCTGGCTTATCTGCTTAACAATTTATTTACATTGGGAAGATGGAATAACAATAATATCATGAAAAGGATAGATTGCTACTCACCCATAAGTGAGTAAGTGAGGTGTTGAATCAAAGACAGCCACAATGAAAAGACTGCTCCTCATTTGTCCCCACCACACCTACCCCAGACTGCTGCTCATGGCACACATTGTTGCAGTCAGGCCACTGCAGGTGGAGACGGTGACCATATGTATGGAGTTGTGCTTGGGTGTGCATCTTCTATTTTCAAAGAAGGCCATTTTGCCAAACACTTAAATGTTTAGCAGTCTTTTCATTATGCATGTCTGTGACTCAACGCCGCCTCTATATGATGAGTAGCAATCTATCCTTTTTGTAATATTGTTATATTTTCATTGAAAACATTAGTAGTCCTATATTGTCTACCTGTGGCACATTTGATGCTATTTTCACTCTTGATAAACACTCCTTCCCTCTATAGTGTACTGCTCTTTGAGTAAAAATTTCTTCAAACCAATCAAACAATGGTAAATGCAGGATGGAATAATGACAAGATTATGAAAAGGAGAGATTGGTACTCACCATCTAGTGGAGATGTTGAGTCGCTCACAGGCACAACAAGAAAGACTGATAACAAGTAGTTTCCAGCCAAAAGGCCTTCTTCTGAATTAGACAACATGAGCATGTTTTCATGCAAATGCAACTCTCACACACACATGACCACTGTATCTGCTTGCAGTCTGTCCTCAGCAGCCAGAGACAGTGATCACATGTGTGTGAGCTGCATTTTTGTGAATGTGTATGTGTATGTTGTCTAATTCAGAAGCAGGCATTTTGGCCAAGAGCTTACTGGTTTAGCAGTCTTTTTGTTGTGTCTGTCTGTGACTCGACATCTGCACTATATGATGGGTAGCCATCTATCTTTTTCATATTGTCTTCAAGCTAATCAAATATTTGTGAAGGCACTACTCATACATACACCATATCTTGATTATTAGTTAACAGGGTGGCACAGTGTTGAATTCCTTTTTAAAATCTGGAAAGAAAGAATGTATCCTCCAACATTTAATGTTTTCAAGAAGTGATATGTGAAAACAGTGATCTATCTATGTTCACATAAGTGTTTTGTCTTTCAAAACCCGTGCCATATTTTTGAGAGCAATATCATTTTCTCCAGGAATGTAATAATATTTGACCTTAGACTATGCTCTTGGGCCCTGCAACAGATATTTGTCTGTCACTTTGTGCATCCAGAAATCACAACACTTAAAAAAAAAAATAAAGCATTCAGTCTGGATGAAATCTTAGCAGAAATTCTAAAATATGCAAGTCCAGGATTAATTCATCAGTTGACTAAACTGTGCAATACCAGTTGGCAAACAAGATAAGTTCCAGACTGCAGGTATGGCATCATATTTAGATTGCTGAATAAAAGAAATGAAACCAGATGTACAAATCAGAAAGATTTTTCTCACTGCCAGGCAAAGCCTTTTCCTCATTCTTCTAAAATGGATACAAGAAGCAGCAAATTATTGACAGTGGGAAGAATGGGCTGGCTTTCAAAGTGTGTGATCCAGCTCTGAACAAACATTTGTTCTACAAAATGTAACAGGACAATGCAACTGTCCACGTCACTTAAACTTCACTGATTTTGAAAAAGCTTTTGACAGTATACACTAAGAATCACTGTGTAATATTGAGTGATGTTTTCTGAAACCTGTAGCTAGTCTCAAGCTGCTGCATGAGAAAAGAAGATCGAAACACCCTTTTCCTTTTTATTCTGACATGCATCAGACTAGGATGCATTTTACCATCATTCCTTTTCATATTAGTCAGACATTTCATAATGATAAAAAGTCCAGCATGGGCACAGGCTTGAATGAGCAGTCTAGGATTATGGGTCTGAATTTTTATGATGACATTGCTCTTCTTGCAGAAACACCACCAAGTTTACAACTAATGATGGTCAAGCTGGACAGAATGGCAAGTTCAGCGGAGCTAAAAATAGATGGTTATAATACATACAGAATGTGGATAAAAGTGGAAATATATCTACAAAAATTATAGCACAACAGAAGGTTCTATAATATGTTGACTGATATCCATATCTCAGCATCGTTATCTTTAATAATCAGGGTGTAGCTGCAGACATCAGCAGCAGATTTGGGAAAGCTTCTGCATTCTTCCAACGAATGCAATCCATATGGCAATTAGACCCTGTGAGTAAGTCCACAAAGATTTGGCTGTACTCCATTATCACTCTACCAATTGCCATACACACATGTGAGGCCTGGAAAATGTCAGTAAAATCAGCAGATTAGCTCAAGGTTTTCACCAATGATGCTTGGGGCGAAATTGAACATCAGTTATCATGACCATGCTTCAGATGATGAAATGCTGAGAAGAAGTGGTTTATGCAGCTTGCACAAAGCTGTTGCTGAAAGGCAACTAAAGCTTGTGGGATATGTTAAACATGTACAGAATGTGGAAATCAATGGATGGATACAGATTTTGAGAAAGATCTTGTAACATCTGGAAATGAACTTTTGCAAAGGATCTTCAATGCATGGACATGAACTGGAGAAAGTTGAAAATCTGGCAGTTCATTGAGCTCACTGGAGGAAACTTGTTGCTCGATATGATACTTAACATTAGAGGAACTAAGTCTAAGTAAGTAAGTAAGTCTGTCTTTTATTTATGAATATTTTCCACTCAGTCATTCAGAATGTATTTGAGATATTTTTGATAAAAATGAGTTAAAAAATGGAGCTAATTCTGTAATTTATTCAATTTAAAGTGTAGTAGGAATTCTATCATGACTGGTACCCAGTTTGTTTTGAATATCCTTGATTGTTTCTTAATATTTGGAGTTCTTATTTCCATATCATGCGATTTTGAGTATCTGCACCCTGTTGGAAACTGTATTAGCTATTCCAAGAAAGTTCTGGCCCTCTATAAAGCCAACGAGTAGGTTCAAATCTTACATCCAATTTCTTGTAGATCAGTCTCTCATTTATTTGTGATATGTTGAAAGAGAAGACAACAGACAGAAAGTTGAAACGTTAAATCCTGCATTTAAAATTTCATTCATATACCTGGATACCACTACTGTAAACTTTAAATGCAGGATTTAATGTTTCAACTTTCTGTCTGTTGTCTTCTCTTTCAACATATCACATATAAATGAGAGACTGATGTACATGGAATTGGATGTGAGATTTGAATCCACTCATTGGCTTTACATAGGATCAGAACTTCCTTGGAACAGCTAATACAGCTTCCAACAGGATATGTCTCTGAAAATTCTTTTGGCTGCAAACATCACCCTTCTTGCAGATCACGAGTTGTCATTAAGTCCTCTCTATTTGTTTCCCTACATTCTCTTCTGTAGTGAGAGTGTAATAATCTCTCTCTCTCTCTCTCTCTCTCTCTCTCTCTCTCTCTCTGTCTCTCTCTCTTTCTTTTCCCCAAACTATGCTACTAGCCAAGGTGGGTTTTTTGTGTATTTTATGACCTTATTTGGTGTGCATTTATCTACAGTACAGTTAATGATGTGTGGGAGTTTTTATCAGAGCTCATCTATGTTTATCAGATTTGAAGAAAATATTCTCAATTGTTTTTTATGTAACTAGTAAACATGTAAGAGATGAAATTTGTGTCAATCTTACTAGTAACTTACAATGCAATCCAAATATTTAATATATTTAGTTCTTGTCATTCACTGTTATGTATCTCTCATTCTGTAAAAAGGCTACATTTAATCACATGAAGTCCATTACCTTGTAATAAATAAATGATCAGCATAATGAGTGACATTGTGATGGATGGAGTTTCCCCTGTGCTACACACTTTATGATGCAAGCAGGATTCCTTTTAATGACATGATAACCTGAAACACACAAGTAAAAAAAAATGTTAAAAATTGTAAATAAAAATTGTAAATAAAAATACTTACTTAGAGACATGAATAATATTTTCAATGTTAATTATTGAACCCTTCACATTGCTACATGTGCAGCCTTTCTTTAATGATTCTCTTTTAACGTTTTAACTGTGGAACAATGTTCACTTATTTAAGGACTCAGAAGGTCCATTATTCCCTTCTCTCAGCTATACTCCAATTTGAACACCCAGTCAGCACGAAATCTTTCAGTGCTCTGATTTGAAGGGTTTGTCAGTGTACAGATGATCTGTCCTTTTGTTTCTTACTGCTGAATGGAATTAACTGTCTGGGAGAAATGGAAAACAGTTAACTTCTTTAACTATGTGTAGTTGTATAACCAGAAACACTTGGAAATACTGAAACAGCAAGAGATTCTGAAGCACTGGATCTAGTAAGAATTCTGTTTTCAGTATGTCACATTCAAGGATGAAAAAAAAAAGAACTGAAAATGTAGCAAATAGAAGTATAAATATTTCAACACTATCCTAAGGAATGCACAATGAGAACAAGAGAATAACACAGAACATAACTTATGTGAACAGGATAAAATTTTTCTATTTCAAAGGCCACTGCTCTTCTATGTAACTAATCATTGCGGTAATGCAATATATGTTGGATGATATGTTTAATGTTTGACTTTTCTTAGGTTTAATTAGCTCTTAAATATAGGCCCATACCTTGAGGATAAAATACTTAAAACATAGATTTTTTTCAACTTAATAGTAAAATTTATATGTAAAAACTTAAAGCTGTATTGAAACAGCTGCTACGATAATGAAATTTTCAAGACGAAATAATGAACAGAAATGAGTTTAGACCTCTACTCAGATACAGCCGACTGATAAATGGAACAAAGCCTCTCATAACTGTGAAGAGAACTGCATTAACTTTTGAACTACCACTCTTTTTCATTCTAAACATAGCTAGTTGAAATGGCCATGGATTTCTCTGTATCTGTTACCTTTGTATATTTGCCATGCATGCAAACAGTTGCAAGTGAGTTGTGACCTATTCTCATTTTTGTTTACTGTTTAAATAATCTTTTTAGGAATGTAGTATGTTTGTGAGTACCCATGGTAGTATAAGAAACAGCCCACAGTGAGTTCTATCTATGTTCAGGAAACAAGAAATTGTAATGATAGAAATATAGAAAGGGAAAATAAATTAAAAGCTTAAAATATGATATTCTGCTAACATACAAAGTTATAAAAGTAACTCCCAAAAGAGAGTAAAAGAAATATGCAGAACAGTTCAACTAATAGAAGTTATAAATGTGGTATGAAAAGTTCTGTCAGAATGTAAATAATTTAGGAGTGAAAGTAATGACTCAACAGTTAGCAGAGATGTTGATACATCAATAGGCATACAAACAAGACTGAAAACTTCATTGACTTTTGGATGAATCCTTTTTCAAGCTAGAGTATACACACATACATATATGATTGCACACATCTGTGATAGCACATGTGGGGATTCCTCTGCCTCACCTCCCACCCACCCGCACACACACCTGTACAGCTACATTGTGTAAGCTGAATATGCAGCAACAGAGTACAATTCTGCAGGTAGACTGGGGTGAGGGGTAAGGGGTTGTGTCAGGTGGAGCGGACAACAGTATAAGAGGTGTTGAGGTGCAGAAAGGACGATTAGGGAAGGGTGGCTGATGGCTCAAAGGAAGGTAGCATGTAAATGGGATAGTACTATGGGAAGGAGAGGCATTGTGGAATAGGAATACCACACACTGGCTCTGGCGAGTTCCTGCATTATATCCTGTACATGTGCTGCATCTCTCCAAGCCATGAGCTATCTACTGCTACCAGCCTGCTTTCTCTGCACATCAAATCCGCTGACAACCTCTCTTGTCTCTCATCCTAGTCTAACTGCAGTTCAAGCATTGTATATTTAGCTTGCACAATGTAGTTGAACTACAGTGTGTGTGTGTGGGGGGGGGGATATGGATGTGAGAGTATGTATACTCTGATTTGAAAAATGATTTACTAGAAAAGTTGCAAAGTTTTCAGTCCTGTTTATGTGCTTCTCAATGGCTCAATGCCTCTTCTATATAGTGAGTTGTTACCTTTATTTTAAAAAAAAAAATGGCTCTGAGCACTATGGGACTTAACATCTGAGGTCATCAATCCCCTAGAACTTAGAACTACTTAAACCTAACTAACCTAAGGACATCACACACATCCATGCCCAAGGCAAGATTCGAACCTGCGACCATAGCGGTCATGCGGTTCCAGACTGAAGTGCCTAGAACTGCTCGGCCACTGTGTCCGGCTTACTTTTACTTCTAAATTATTTACTAATACTATATATATAGTTACATTGTCTCATGTGTAGCAAGAGACTGTTTATAGTCTGAACTTATTTTTGTGTGATAATCAGTCACTACTATGATTCATATTAATACCAACAAAATATTCAGAGTTGTTAAATGTTTTTCATGTAAATATTTACCTTAACTTAATCACAGGAAGGGTTATTTGATTATTTTTTATATGCCTAGTATGAACAGCATCAGATATGCAATATTTCCGAACCAGGGCAAAAACTTGATAGCGGCACCCCCTCCCTCCTAGTGTTTCAGGTAGGACATTTAAAAAAAAAAAAAAACAGTTCATTTTGTAGCATGCATCTTTCTGAACAGTTTGATATATGAAACATATATGTTTGAGGAAATGTAAGACATGTTATTTGCCGAAGTGCAGTGCCACACCTTTTCACATCACTGTATTTTACTCTGCAGAATTCAAATGAGTATGTTTTGTAACGGAAGCCATCAAACCTATATCCAGGACAATGGAAATTTCTGTGGTGCCTTTCTTGCTCCCAGTCAGCTGTTTTGACCATACAACTGGCCCTTAGTAGTGTAGCCTTCTGGCAAAAATTTTCTGTCAAAATTTCATTTCCTTGGATACACTGAGAAGATAATACGAGGTGTTTGACACAGAACTCCCTAGTTTTAAGTATAAATTTAATGGGGAAATTAATGAAAAATTACATCAATGAGCACATATCATGAAAGAGAATTCCTTCAAGTTTTGTTCAATGTTAGTAGGCATCATAGTGGAATCCATTTGTTGCCCTGCACACGTTGAGACAATGTTCCACTTCTTGCCATCTGTTCCAACCACCGCAATTATATTTTCCCGCAAATGATTGCTGTCTCTGATCTTTTCACTGTACACAACATTTTTTATGTGGCCCCAAAAGAAAAAGTCCAGTGGGGTTAAGTCTGGGCTTCGTGGTGGCCAAGGTATTGGGCCAGGCCTGCCTATCCACCTTCCTGGAAAGCGAGTGTCAAGAGCCGCATGCACATGGTTACTGTAATGAGGTAGGGTGCCATCTTGATGAAAAAACTCAAGCCACTTTTCTGCCTCAATATCGTCCATTTGGGGAAAGATGTACTCTGTTAACATGTCACAGTAAATGTCCCTGTTTATTGTTTTTTCTACAAAAACGAAAGGGGCAATCACACGATCTTCCATCAAACCGCACCAGACATTAACTTTGGGAGGGTCACGTTGATGCTGAATAACTTGATGTGGATGTTCTGCCCCCCAAATTCTGCAGTTATGATGATTAACTTTTCCACTGACATGCAGAGTACACATTGTGCACTGCACTGGACTGCAAGCACGCCTGGACTGAACTAAGGGAACAGTGGAAAACACCAGCACAGGTGCCGTCTCAAGGTCAGGCAGACCTGCCAACTGCAGGGGAACCAAACTTGGAGAGTTGATGAATCAAACACCACAAACTAGAATAGTATGTGTCGCTTTGTACAGATTCTAGGACACATTAAAACTAGGGAGTTCATTTTCAAACATTCTGTATTTAATCTTCCTTACTCGTTATTAATGTTAGTCATTTATTCCCACTCTGATAGTCTGAATCTATGGATTTCACTAATAATTATGAAATGCGATCATTTGCATGGCCAATAAACCACGTAGACATAGAGTGATTGGCATTCGCCCATTTGAGTTTATTCAGCTTACCTCGTGTAGTCCCATCCCCTTTTGTCTGCAGAAAATTTTTTATTTTCAGATGCAACAAGGACTCCCCTAACAGAGACATCAAATAAACTACACATGCATTCAAAAATAAACTTATGATTTATTCAGAAACAACCGAGAATGTGTTCAAAAACCAACAGGAATGCGTTTCAAAATCATATGAATAATCCATAGACCAACGTATGCTGGATGCCAGGCACTTCATGAAACAAGGTTTTTTCTTCAAGAATATGAATTTGGTGCCCCCTGACATTGCTGCCCAGGGCATATATCTCCCTCACCCACTCCCTCTCCACTAGATCTGGGCCTGAGTATGAATGAGATTCACATTGATAGGAGTTATTAGAAGAAAAAATAAGAGGTTTTATGGTGATCGTAAAGACATTAACTTCCTTCTTACAGGTGAACAGACACAGTATGAGCATTTAAGAACAATTGATTTGGGTCCATGATAAAGAAAAGTAACAGAAAAATTTACCGCAAAAGGAAATGGAGACAAAAATATGGGGTGGATTTCAGCTGGTACCAAGCCAACAAAAAGAAAATGATGAAAGAGGGATACCAATGTCAACCACTCAAGGGCACTGAAACAATTCAGTGTCAACAAGTGAAATTTTGCATCAGTGTGTGAGAGTTTGCCTTAACCGCTTCAGCTGTCTGAGCATGCTTCCCTTCCAAACCAAATTCCCAACTTGTCACGCACTACTGTCATCTCTCATCACATCCCACCTTTTTTTTTGTATTTTGTCTATATATCCTGTAAGTGTTCTGCTATGTGAATTATGTACGACTACTGTCACCTCTTATCATACACCGTCTTACCATAATTTTCAGATTGACTTGTCCTATATCATGATGTGCTTTGCTGTACAAAATATATGATCTACAGGACTTAAAAAAATACTTCCATAGTGCCCCTCTATCCATTTTTCCCATTTCTCACAGCATCTTGCATGATTCCTCCAAGAGGTCAGACCCAAGGTGCATCCACACTGAAGCTATCACGAAATGCTATCACAGTTTAGGTATTACTACTATGTATATGGAGTCTGTTCGCTGTGTATAAATGTGACAAAAGAGAAATACTGATGTCAGCTGCATGAGGGCCCTGAAATAATTTAACAGCAACAAATTAAAATTTGTGCCAGACTGGGGCTCAAATGCAGATTCCTCAAAGAGCAGACACCACACATAGAATATCAATATTTAAGCTTAAATGGCATTTTGTGTTATCTTCAGTGTGGATGCACCCCAGATCTGACCTCTTGTGGGAAGCATGTGAGATGCTGTGAGTAACGGGAAAAATGGACAGAGGGGTGCTTGGAAGTTGTGTGTGACAATAGAGAATTTGGGTTGGACAGGAAGCGTGCTCAGATAGCCAAAGCAGTTAAGGTGATGTTTGCATAATGCAGGAAATCTAAGTTTGAGTTCCAGTCCAGCACAAATTTTCACTTGGCACCACCGAATTATTTCAGTACCCTCAAGCAGAGCACACTTACGGTTGTGGAATCATGACTGTGTAGTGTCCATTCTTTTGACCATATCCAAAAGAACAGACATGATTCAAATGAATGAATCTTGGGAACATTGGTTGATGAGCAATTGATACTTTGACAACAATTAAATTGATGATTTTCTGGAAAATTTGCTCATTTAATCATGTTTCCAGTCATTTTCAGTCTCTTCTTGGTCACTTTTTAATGTAGTCACCTTGTGATTATTTTGTCCCCCTCAGTCTGTAGGACATGTCTGAAAGAACAGACACCATATCCATATAAGTATATAGTTCTGGCAATACTGGCCATGACCTTCCTCTTCTGTGCGGATGCACATATATTACCTGAACTCTTACGGGACTTGGTAAGAATGTCTTCCACGAGTAATAAGTGTGTTGGGTAGGGACACTACGAATGTAGTGTGTGGATATATAAGGTGAGAATGTGGGTCTCGCAGGAGGCATGCACAAGATAGGCCCTGCAGTCGCACTATCCTCTGTGCCCTCAGTGGCTCAGATGGATAGAGTGTCTGCCATGTAAGCAAGAGATCTCGGGTTCGAGACCTAGTCGGGACACACATTTTCACCTATCCCTGTTGATATATATCAACGCCTGTCAGCAGCTGAAGGTATTAATATATAATTCTAATTCTAATTTCCTTCATTTTCAGTTTATCACTTTAAGGGGTTTCTTTCTGACTGATTTATCTCTTTTTATTGAAAGATCTGATGTAATGTGTCTACATTTTTCTACCTGCCAAATTAGTCCTTCCACTCATGTTTCTATCCTACCATTACTGAAAAACCCCTGGGGAACCTGCCACACTTCAGTTAAAAGGCTTACCCAGGCATGTGGGGCTCTGTGTGGATGGATCCTTCTTTCACTAGCTCCTCATGGGACCAAGGTGAAACCATCAAACTTATCCCTCTCAACTCCCAGTGAAATGAGTGTATCACTAGTGGGTATTAGTACCTATCCTAACAAGAGGGTTCATGTAGCCATTATTCCAAATATGGGGATTATTCAAAGAACACACATCAAAAAAAGTTTTGCATCACCTCAGTTCCGAGAGTTCCGGAACCTGTACAGAAAATTTGAAGAGAGATCAACATAAACATCATTTTTGCCATTTTTATTTCTCATGAAAACCACGCATTGCATGTTGTACCACCATGCAGTGAGACCTGCAGAGGTGGTGGTCCAGATTGCTGTACACACTTGTACCTCTAATATCCAGTAGCATGTCCTCTTGTATTGATGCATGCCTGTATTAATCGTGGTATACAAACCGGAAGTTCATCGAGGCACTGTTGGTCCAGATTGTCCCACTCCTCAATGGTGATTCAGCATAGGTCCCTCAGAGTGGTTGGTGGGTCATGTTGTCCATAAACAGCCCTTTTCAATCTATCCCAGGCATGTTTGATAGGGTTCTTGTCTGAAGAACATGCTGGCCACTCTAGTCAAGCAACATTGTTATCCTGAAGGAAATTATTCACAAGATGTACAGGATGTGCACAATGGAGGCATGAATTGTCATCCATGAAGATGAATGCCTCGCCAATATGCTGCCAATATGGTTGCACTATCGGTCGGAGGACAGCATTCACGTATTGTGCAGCTGTTACGGTGCCTTCCATGACCACCAGCGGCATACATCCACCCCACATAATGCCACCCCAAAACAGCAGGGGACCTTCACCTTGCTGCACTCACTGGACAGTGTGTCTAAGGCGTTCAGCCTGACGAGGTTGCCTCCAAACATGTCGCTGACGATTGTCTGGTTGAAGGCATATGCAACACTCATTGGTGAAGAGAACATGATGCCAATCCTGAGCGGTCCATTTGGCATGTTGTTGTGCCCATCTGTATCGTGCTACATGGTGTTGTGGTTGCAAAGATGGACCTCGCCATGGATGTCAGGAGTGAAGTTGTGCATAATGCAGCCTATTGCACACAGTTTGAGTCATAACACAACGTCTTGTGGCTGCACAAAAGGCATTATTCAACATGGTGGCATTGCTGCCAGGGTTCCTCCAAGCCATAATCCATATGTAGTGGTTATCCACTGCAGTAGTAGCCCTTGGGCAGTCTGAGCAAGGCATGTCATCGACAGTTCCTGTCTCTCTGTATCTCCTCCATAGCTGAACAACATCGATTTGGTTCACTTCCTTTGTTGAGAGCCCTTCCTGGCACAAAGTAACAATATGGACGTGATTGAACTGTGGTACTGACAGTCTAGGCATGGTTGAACTACAGACAACTCAAGCCTTGTACCTCCTTCCTGGTGGAATGACTGTAACTAATCTGCTGTCAGACACCTTCCGTCTAATAGACGCTGCTCATGCATGGTTGTTTACATCTTTGGGTGTGTTTAGTGACATCTCAGAACAGTCAAAGGGACTGTGTCTGTGATACAATATCCACAGTCAACATCTATCTTCAGGCGTTCTGGGAACCAGGGTGATGTGTGTATATCTGCTTATAGTAACACAATACATGCTGCTAGAGAGAATGCATTTTTAATAGTTAAAGGAAAGAGGTCTGCTTTGGGGAAGTCTCACCTCTCTATATTTAAAAAGATTTAGGTGGCTTTTGTTACCACTTTAAAATTAAAAAAGTGACTGATAAATGGAACACCATTCTTCCTATTTATGGATTCTTCAGTTACTTTTTGCTACAATGATTCATATTTAAGGTCAAATAACAAGTACACTATTTTTGTTCTACTGATCAGTAGAACAAAAACAGTGTATGTGTTATTCAACCTTAAATATGGAACACCATTGAGTGAAACAGCTATTTCCCAATAAGCAATGAACCTTCAGGCAGCTAAATGCTTAGGAGAATATGCCATATAAACAGAGCTACATAACACCTTGATCTACATGAAAGGTGTTGTATCATGCAGGTCTGTTATAGATATTCCTGAAGAGGAACTGAAAGATGAATGGACTCAAGAATGTGTCACGGGCAAAAATAATGAAATGGGTAAATGGCAAACTGGTAAAATCAGATGCATTTATTCTTACACTGAATAGTGCAGCACTTCCTGAGCATATCAGGTCAGATTTCATTCTCTTAAACATAAGGCCTTATATTGACAACACAGTGTGCTGTTTCAATTGCCAACATTTTGGTCACACCACTATTACATTAAGGAAGAAGCTACTTGTGGCAAATGTGATAAAGCTGTCCACCATGGAGTTGTTTGTTCATTTCCACTGAATTGTGTTAATTTTTTTGGGGATCAGTCTGTCTGGAGTCAGTGCATGCTCCTTTTGTCTATCTTGGAGAAAGGAGATACAGGAGCTAAAAACAATGAAGTGTATCCCACCAGTGAGGCCAAAAATGTCTATAAGACCATACAACCTCCCACTGTCAGTGCTTAGATCTCCTCAACTCTTGAAATGCCCATGCAGAAGGCCAGTGCTGCTAGTGTCTCTTGCTTGTGTCAGGACTACTACCTTCATTAGTCAGTCCAGTTGGAAAGGTACAATTATTACAAAGCCCATACCCCCCCCCCTGCCCCCCCTCCAACATTAGAAAATGGTTTCAAGTACTGGCGTTGTAGAGCTTCTGACATCTCTCTCAACAGGTAGACTCCAGTAAACAAGCCAGCACTGCCATTAACATTATCGTGAATGTCCCAGGGAAGTCTCCTCTGCCAAACAAACCAAATGAAAAGCATGAACCATACAAGACAGGTCTTGCAATTTCAGGCCATTTAGATCTCATTCTGCCTGATGGTTCTATTGATTTGGCATTGGAGACATATGGGTTATGAAAGCTACCTCGGGCAACCATCCATGTTCTAGTCTGAGCCTCCAGTCTTTGCACAAACCCCACCAAAACTGTTTCTAATAAATGGCTCTCATATTACAGTCTCCTGCCTTTGCATTTACAGGAACATGTTTTAAACTTACAGGCACCTGTGTGCTATGGGGCTACAATCTCCACTGTAAGGCTGACCTCACAGGGGGAAGGATCGAGGGAGGGGTAGCTGTGTTCGTCAATAACACACATCACTCCTCTGCTCTTTCCCATTTACTAACCCACAAGCAATTGCAGTTGAAGTTATGTAGGTCAATGGATCACTATGTCCTCTGTACTTACCACCACAAGAAGTGAGATTCTGAGGCTCTCGTAGATCTTATACAGCAACTTCCTTGACCATTCCTCCTATTGGGAGACTTCAGTGTTGATAATTTATTATGGTGCTCAAACTCTACTTACACTAGGGGCTGAGTTTTAGAGAGCCTCATGATGTCTAAGGAGTTGTATATCCTCAACATGGGCAATCCTACTCATATGACTGCTGCTATTGGGCCATCCTCAGCCAAAGACCTCTCTTTCTGCTCCTCAGTCCTTACAGATTGGGCTCAATGGGAAGCAACTGATGATCTTTATTCCAGTGACCACTTACAATTATAGATTCAGATACCAGGTGGAACAAGCCTTGGAAGGAAGCTGCCAAGATGGATGATCAGCAGAGCCTAGTGGATGCTGCTCAGCAAGCTGGCTTTGTCTGAACATTGAGGTGACATCCAGTAATGAGTGCATCACATCACACATGTGATCTACCATGCCACTAACTTGGCACTGGAGACATATGGATTATGAAATCTACCTGGGGCAACCATCCATGATCTAGTCTGAGCCTCCAATCTTTGCACAAACCCCAAGTCATCAGGTCATCTCAGAAGGCAGCCTGCACCTTAGCAGATTGACACATGCTGCTCAGCAATCCAGGACAAGCATGTGGCTCGGCGGCAGTTTAGGTGCTACCCAACAGCACAAAATCTTACAGCTTTTCAAGTAGAGAAAGCCAAATCTCGACACATAATCAAGAAAAGCAGAATATGTCATGGAACACATTCCTGGACCTTATCAACCTCTCCACCTGTTCTATGAAAGTATGGGAAGCCACCAGAAGAATTTGTGGAAAATGCAGTTGATTACCTATAGCAGTGGTGCTGCCAAACAATACCCAGAGACGTTGGCCAAACAATAACAGAGCATTCTGTGATGATTACTGCTACTGCCAGTTAGGATTCAGCATTCTGTTGGTACTGTGTGAGCATGGAGAGTGGTGAGCTGAACTTCCGCTCCAACAATTCTGATTCATACAACTGCTTTTCCTCCCTGTGGGAGATGGATTTGATGCCGCCTGAGGCTTCTGATACTGTGCTGAGCCATGACCAAAACCAATGAAGTATGTTGCCAAACGAAATCCTCTAAGAATTTTTTAATTCAGTATGGTAAACAGGACAATTTCCCATTTGTAGAGGGAGGCAATTTTTATATCTCTTCTCAAACCAGAAAAGAACCAACTGTCTCCCAGTACTTACCAAACTATCACCTTAATGAATTGTGTGGGAAAGAGCTTGGAGCAAATGGTCAGCTGTCATCTGGTCTGGGTATTACAGACCAGGCAGCTCCTTAGCCACTCTCAGTGTGGATTCAAGAGATGTTGATCCACTGTGAACAACCTGACTCTGCTATGGTTGGTATTACACTATCAAATTTCTTTGTCAAAGATTTGATCAAAGATGTGATCAAATATTCCGTCAAATATATTCGACAAAGATCTTTGACATAGCGCTAGAAGGGGGATTACACTGTCATCATAATTTTCGTCAAAGTTCAAGATGACCGATAACAACAACTTGCTATTAACTGCAGCAGTTGCATGTACCACAATTGCACTGTGTGCATATGCGGAAGAGAAGCGGGGGAAAAAAAGGAAATGTACTTGGGTGAAGCTGTGGGTTTTACGATGACACGATAAAAGCATTCAACAAAACTTGTTATGTGAGCTTATAGTGGAGGACGTCAAGTCGTACATCAATTACTTAAGAATGGATGAGCATACATTTCTGTATGTGCCCAGCAAAGTCTATCCTCATATCACAAAGCACAATATCCACTTAAGAACTGCTACATCTGCAGAAGACAGGCTCACTGTAACACTCCGATTCCGTGCTAGAGGAGAGAGTTAGGTTAGGTCTCCAATCTTCTTAATCTATTTTTGTATTCAGGGTGCTTCACATTGTAAAGTGCCTCATCAGCTTTATACATCTCTATTAATTTTGTAGTTGTCGGTACACACCCATTGTATTTACCGGCAATGTTTAAAAAACACTACAGATGACAGAAAGCTGCAGCAATGCCAGCGTTCCACACTGTAACATGTCACATTGCAGTGAACAGAAGACAAGCGACTTCTTTGATCAAATCTACAGCGAGGCCCTAGATTTGATCAAATATTTGACAACATTTGACAAAGTTCCCTATTACACCATCAAATTTCTTTCACAGAGATATTTGACAAAGATATTGGACAAAGAAATTTGATAGTGTAATATTGGCCTACACACTATAAAGTCCATAGTGAGGAATCCCATGTAATGTACTTTATTTTTGGATGACTTTGCAGTTTTCTGTCTCTCCTCCAACACTGAAACTGTGCCTCATCAGTTACAGTTTACAGTGAAGAGGTTAGGGTTTTGCATTTTCTACAGATCATATCTTTAATTTACTTGACTTGCACCCATTCTATATTTTCAAGATTCATTGAGATTTATGGATCTCATATCTGATTCCAAACTGTCATGGTTACCACACCTAAAAGACCTGAAGCCTAGGACCCAGAAAGCATTTAGTATTTTAAACTGCCTTAGCCACAGATCTGGAGCAGATGGACACTGTATGCTCCTGTTTTATTTGGTTTTTATTGATCAGCAAAACCTTCTTACCTGAAGATCATTGACACTATCCACCATGAGGGGATTGGACTGGCCATAGGTGCTTACAGATTCAGCCCCATACCCAATCTCTATACTGAGTCTTGTGAACCAGCACTCGCTATCCGGAGAAACTCATTGTGATGTGACAAACATATAAGATTCTCACTGTTCCTATTTGACCATTAGACCATAATATTGCTCATCCAATTATGGAACACTTCTTCTCAAATTGTCCCTGAGCAACCAGGTCATTTGAACTCGGAATGCAGTATGGCTAGAATCACTTGGTGTGGGGCACATACAGACCCAAATACAGGGATGAACTGACTGCGTCTGGTTACTGTAGAGGCCCAGAATTATTTTAGATTTGGTGGGGTACAGGAGAAACTGCACTCCCACATTTGTTTTTAATACAATATTTTATGACATTTTAAATAAGCTCCCCTCCTCAAGGACTACCACCTTAATGTTGGTGGGGAGGTTTGTGTGTATCATTGATCGACTGAGCTATGCTGGTGGGAGCTATGCTCAGTTGGTGAGATTCCAGACAGAGTAGTCCCTCCAGGGTTCCTGTCTTGGGAGTATGTGAGTGGCAACCACATGGGCCCTTAGCTAAGTCTGACATTACTTCCACTTACTTGTGTTAGGTTCTTCTGTTTTCTTTCCTATCGGCCTCCCTTGGCCAAATCTTACTCTTTTGACCCCAATGGTATTAGATTTCGAGGTCTGAGGGTGTCTTTCATTTCTCTTTTCTATTCTCCAACAATCAAAGGAGTGATTTCAATGCCCGGAGTCTGCTCAGGCTGCCAATACCTGTTTGCAGAAACAAAACTCTGGGAAATGTGCATTGATATTTGAGAAATCAATCAGACCTCAAGAATTTCAGTGCAGGTCTGCCAACAATCCCTACTGCCACATCTTAGAAGCGATCGTTACAGCAAATTGTGGTATTATCGTACAGCACAAGAAACTGAAACTGAAAAACTAGACAAGAAAGGATTAGATGAAATACAGTCTGACGAATTAACATCTGCACTAACATCACTTAAGAGCAGGAAAGCAACAGGAAAAGATGGCATTAATACTGAATTATTAAAATATGGAGGAATGATGCTACACCAGCGATTGCTGCATCTCTTCAACGAATGTTGGAAGAAGAAGAGTATTCCCAAAGACTGGAAAACAGCTAGAGTGGTATCGATTTTTTTTTAGGGAGATAAAAGCCTATGCAGTAATTACAGAGGGATAAGTTTATTGGACTCACCTACAAAGTGTATGTCAAGATTTTAAATACAAGACTTAAAAACATAGCAGAAGCAGTACTGCATGAGGAACAAATGGGTATTAGGAAAGGACACTCCACAATAGATGCAGTTTTTATTCTACAACAAATAATAGAAAATTGGAGAGAGTTTAATAAAGAAACACATATTGCTTTTATTGACTTTAAAAAAGCCTTAGACAATGTCAGTAGGCATAAACTTTGGGAAATAATGACAAATCGTGGATATCCAAAGCATCTAGTAAATGTGATAAAAAGTTTTTGTCAAGACACAAATATCACTTTAGATCTCAATGGTAAAACAACTAATGAGATACCAACTAACAAAGGGGTGTGACAAGGCTGCTGCATCAACTTCGTTCACCATCTACATTAATGAAATAATGCATATATGGAAATCAGAATTCCAGAAAGGGGCATGTACCTAAACGGGAACATTCTTTTAAATAATTTACTATATGCTGATGATGCATTGATCCTAGCAGATAAGGAAGATGTCCTACAGAAAGGAATCAACTTGCTAAAACAAATAAGTGCAAAATTTAACATGGAAATTTCAAAAGAAAAAATTAAGACAATGGCCCTCATGGGGAATGAACCAATCAGAACCAAAACATAGATAGATCAGAAGACTTTAGAGCAAGTAAACAATTTCAATTACCTCAGATGTAAAATGGCGCAGAGATACTGAAATTAAGCTTAGTAAATTCAGCCAGGCATGTAAAACAATAAACAGAGACCTAAAAAACAAAACCAGGAAAGACACTCAAATTAAATTTTATAAAACTTCTGCAGTTCCAACACTGCTCTATGGAAGATAGACCTGGGTGATTACCAAGAAGCAAGAAAGCCAGATTCAGGCACAAGAAATGAAATTCCTTAGAGGTGTTAAAGGTTGCACAAGAGGAGACAGACTAAGTAATCAAGATATTAGAGAAGAACTGCAAATCTGTAGCCTCAATGATAAAATCCAAGATTTCATAAGAAAATGGAATGAACATCTACAAAGAATGGAGAATGAGAGGCTTCCTGCAAAGGCAAGAAATTATAAGTGCAATGAGAGAAGAGACAGAGGAAGACACCACCGGAGATGTGTACTGTAACAGGAAATTCCTGCCTAATACCTGAAGAGGAGAAGAAGAAGAAATAAGCTCCACAAATATAGGTCTAACCAGGGGGCCAACACACACTTCAATCCATCCACACCTCCATCCTGTTGAACAGCCGCCCTCTACATCAAAGCCTATTCTTTGAGTCGCAACTTCCTCTTGAACACTGGTGCTGACGTCTCAATCATACCTAAATCGACGGTCACACGCCCCCTCACATGCACATGCTCTCTCCTGCAAGCTGTGAACTCATCTACACTCCAGACCTTGTGGCTCCATCGTGCTGCAACTCTGACTCACTGATGGGCTCTCCCTTCTCTGGAGCTTCCATGTGGTGGACATCGCAGAACTAATCCCGCAAATTGACTTCTTATCACACCACCACCTGTCTCCAAATGTTGTTGGAGGTCCTCTGTTTCACCACACATCTACCTTTCAGATCTCATGAGACTGTGCTCTGCCACATGCTCTGAGTGTAAATGCCATTAACTGTTTAGTGGATCAGTGCACAGCTTTTGTGAGCAGGACTTGTGCAACTGTGAATTGTGTCCTGGGGGAAAGTGCCAATACATGCGCCCTCCACTGTGAGAACACTGTTTTGAAATCTTGCATTGCATGCGCCGAGGACGAGCTTGCCGCGATCACAACCTACATCAATTCACACTGCTTGGCAGTGCCGACACCTGAGCCTTCATATGCTGCCCCTGACAGCTCTGCTGACAATAGCACACAGGTTAGAAACACCACACTCCAGTCTCAATCACACAGTGTTAGCCCTGCCTCCCCTGCCCCCATCAAGCGTGTTCTGCTCAACATCTCTCTAACCTGTTTTGCAAACTAACACTCATACGCCTCATGACAATCCAGCTGTCCAGGCTCCGACCATGCCTCCCATCGCCATGTGCGCACCTGCTTAGTGTCTTGATAAACACTCCCCCCCTCTTGCACCTCCTTGCACGGCTTACTTCATAGTTTCACATGCGCCAGCAGTGTCGCCGAGTGTGCCTCTCTCGTGCACTATGGACAGTCTCTATGCACACCACTCACACCTGCCTCAAGCTTGTCTTCCAAGCCATGCACCCCTAATAAACCAACAGACACAATGCCCCACCTGCACACAGTCATCGAACATTCGGTTCCCACAGTCATGAACAGAACTGTTCATTGCTTCAACACGTCTGAGGGCCTACCTATTTGCAACAAGACTTGCCTCCTTAACCCACCCATGTTATGCTTGGGTCACCAGCAAATACAGGAACTTCTTGAGGTGGGAATTGTACAGCCCTCCAATAGTAACTGGTCGTCACCCATACACCTCATCCCTAAACAGGATGGCTCCTTTCGTATGTGTGGCGATTACAGATGCCTGAATGCTAGAACTGTGACAGACAATTATCCTATACTGAACATTTCCGGCTTCACTCATCTTCTCGTGGGTGCTACAATGTTCAGTGTACTGGATTGCAAGCGCACTTATCACCAAATCTCAGTCGCATCAGAAGGTATTCCACCTGCCCGCTTTCGCCATGTGCACCTGGACCTCATCGACCCCCTTCCCCCCCCTCAGCCCTCAGAGGACTTTTGTTATGTTATTTATTGCATAGATTGTTTATGTCTGTGGGTAGAGGCCATACCTCTCACCAATATAACCACCGACACTGTGGCTAAGGCTTTTGTTTCTTCCTGGATTTCCCACTTCGACTCCCCCACTACCATCACCACTGACCAAGGCTGGCGGACTGACTCAGCACTTTTCACTAAACTCTGCCAGCTGTCAACAAATGTTGCACAACTGCCTACCACCCCAAGCAAATGGACACTCTTTGGACTGGGGCCCTCCCATGGGTACTCCTTGGACTATGGTCATTGTACAAACCAGATACTGAGGACACCATGAGTGAGTTCATCTATGGTGAAAACCCTGTCCTCCCTGGGGATCTGATACAACCTACCTCCCCCAACAATCCAACCCCCCTTTCCAACTTTCAACTTGGTAAGACAATCCAGACGCATTTTGCAAACATTTCTCTGACCCCCCCCCCCATCCACCACTCCTATGTGTCATCTGATCTCCTTTCATGCAAGTGTCCGTTTTTCTCTGCGATGACACTGTCTGGGCCCCACTTACCCCACCATATTCAGGCCCATACGAGGTCATAAACCGCACCGCTCACATGATGGACGTCCTGGTTAAAGGGTCACCACTCACTGTTTCTCTCCACTGCATGAAACTGGCACACCTCGACCCAGCTGTCTTTCACAACTGACAGCTTTATGCAGCCTCCCAGAGCTGAGGATTCGTGCTCAGGCCATGACCCCTCAAAGCTGCCACCACAGCCCTCACATGAACATGTGTCTGTATCACCACCAATGCCTATCCTCGGGTTGTCACCCTCTCTCTCTCTATCTCCTCCTCCCTACCCCCTCTAGTGGTTCTGCAAACTGACGTCCAGCCTGAACATGTGAAGGACATCACCATCCTCATCGATGATAAACACAGCTTTATCCTGCTGCAAGACAACTTGCCCCACCCGACTGAGGACGCAGTTCATCAATCGATCGCTGGCTCCTGCCCGCTCCTGGGTGGGGTTGACCACACACTCCTTCGAGCTATGATAACCCCCTGGGGAGGGTTACAGTTTGAATGCTGCCAGCTGATCACGTGAGGGACACAGTCCCTCCCCACACCGCTCCATCCTCAAGTGCGGGCCAATACCTCATCCACTCACACCCCCTTCAGGAGTTCCACATTGACCTCCCAACATGGTCTCTGCCACAACAACCTCCATAGATGGACATCCCCATCACATCACTGCTGTCTCCATCACCAACTTCACCACCAGACACCCCCCCCCCCCCCCCAATCCACTGCACTCAAACCATGCTCCACACTGGACTGTGTGGCTTTGACAAATACAAGTGACATATGTCCGAAATTGCAAGTTCTTTGACTCTTTAACCTAACAGCCCGCACCATCTTGCTTGTTCAGTTCACTGTATGTCTTGTTGTATTGTGGACATCTGTATGAAATATACTGAGTTATACAGAAATGAATGTGTTTCCTTGGGCTTCAACCGAACCAAAATCTCGCAATACATTTGAGAGCATACCAGGAAGAGGCACATTAAATTAAGAAGTAGAAATAAAAACCTTCCTGGCACCCAGTAACTTGCCAGTCACAAGAGAATTATGAACTAACCACAAAAATGGCTGCTTGCCACAACAACATTCATCTGTTCTACTTGAGTATACCAATTTTATGGCATTTAGTAGATCTGTTTAAAAAAATTACATATCTCTTTTGTCTGATGAAGTACTCTTTGTGACATAATTTTTGGTTGGGACAGTCTCAAATTACTTCGCAAGTTATGTTAACACTTAAGTGCATAGTGTTGTATATCTGAAACAAGTGAACTAATCCAAGTTTCAAAGAGAGTGTGGTTGGTACTAAGCATGAAGTAGTTGGCTGCACTGTGGACTTCTAGTAACCTCTTTGGGTGAGGTTCGAGAAAGTTGTTGGGTCCAAATTTTGACTATTTCCAGAGTTTGTCTGCCTTATTGACAGCCAATTTAGGAAGATTAATAATATCACATCAACTATACAAATTACATAGAATAATATTCAACGAGAAAAGCTGTGCAGATCATTCAACACTGGGTTTGCAAGACAGCTTGTGTATGTTGCACATTTGCAGCATTGTGTGAATACTGAGACATGGCACTGATTAGCTTATTTTGCCTTATCACAATTTCTGCAAAAATATTCTCATTCGGTGGCCTGCTTTTCTTTTTTCTTATTCAAGGGTTGCTCAAAGAGTTTCTGCATAAATATTCTCATTTAGTTGGATGTTATTTTTTTAGGGAGGCATTGTTACGATGTTGACAATTAATTATTATTATTTGACACTGAATTTTATGCTATGTATTGACTGTTTAATCGCAGAGGTTTCTGGAGAAAGGTGCTGCTGCAGGGCATGTAAGGCAGCTGTTAGATTTACCATGTGGGAGTGGTGATGAGCTGAATGACTTTGGTGGCTGCAGTATTATAAGCCTAGAGTAAATCCAAATGAATTACGTAGTTAAACCAGGTCTGAAAAAGATTTCCCAGCAGAAGATGAAACTGAAACTGTAGAGTAATCACCACAAAGGGTTGAGAATGAACATGTTTCTAGTTATGTTGCACAACTAATTAATCACAATAACAGCAAAACTGTTGACTACACTTACAAGGAATCACGCAATAATCGCGAACTTAAAAGCATTTTGGGAGTGATGTAAGCAATTAATCAATATGCAACAAGTGCAGTGTGTCTTTAATTTCTCATCGTTTTCTGCTACCTTTTCTGCTTTGTTCACTAATGGGAACACTTGTGTCTTTTGTATCTGTGCACAATAAAATGGAGTTTACTACACCATTATTCCATGTATGTACTTTGTATGTAGGAAATAGTGTCTCTACATAATTGATGACACTGGAGAAGAAATTGTGCTCTCATGGGTAGGTTATCTGCTGCAATTCATATAAATTATGACTATCATGCATAACCTAATGCTCATCATCAAGACATTATAAATGAGATCGGGGTTCTATAGTGTCCATCTCCTGTGCTTCAGCCACAAGATTCTGTGCCACATAACGTTTCATCTTGGAACATCATGGTTTCAACCATGCCAGTCACGATATCAGACACAGTGATGCAACCACCAGCCCTACAATGGTGTCGAGTGATATTAGACCTGATATGAACATGCTCCCTGTCCTTTCACCCACATTGGCACCACTTGTGAGAGCATCAAACTTCCTGCTCACTTACTCTCATGCCCTTTCTGTGTTGCATTTGCAAATTTGGGCCCCACCATTTGCACCCAAGCAATCAGATTTTTTTTTTTTTTATGTATAATGGAGAACATTTTCATTCAACAGCAAATCAGTGATGATTTTCAACAGTGCAACTTAGTTCTTGACCAACATGACCAACCACTGTTCAAGCCTAGTGATTTTAATCAATATGGGACTGGACATCAGTACACTACCAGCCATCTTCTACACAGAGACAAAACAATGCGGTATGGTCCCTTTAACAGCAGATAATGATTCTGTAATACGCAGACACAGTCACAAGACTGACATTGGTCTCCCCAAGAATTGTAAGTATTTTTCGTGTTAACCGATTTCCTCATGCAAGCTGTTTTGACAGTGAGTTTACTAAATGACCAACTGACACACTATCAACAGATGTACTGTATCTGGAGAAAAGGATTGTTTCACAAAACAAATCATGCACAGGATGGATAATTTAAATCGTACCACCCCGATCGAAGATTGTTGTTACTAGGAGTCCTACTACAGGAACTTGAATTAAGGCCTCAGTACCATGGAAAAGTATTATGCAACAGTCACATGAGGAGAACATGGTGTTGAAAGGTACTAGGTAGTTATAATTAAACTGGTGGTGTTCCGAATGCTGCAGTGCAGGCTGTATACATTGCAAGATGCTGAAACATTGTAGGCTGTTCATTAATTCGTGCACTAATGGAGTATGCTAAAAACAACAATAGTTCCACTTTCTGCCTCTGAGTGAAAATATGGCACTTTAAGAAGTCAGAATGTGAGATATTTCCTGTGTTAATGTCAGTATGCTATGTGTCACTTAGCGATGTGTATCGATTTCTTTTGTGAAGTGACTGTTAGTTTAAAGGGTCGAGAAGGTTCTCAAGAAAGAGACGCAGAGATCAACTAGCAATTAATCACAGATAAAAGAGGCACTGAACAAGAGGATGAAGCAAGCAAATTCCTGACACTCAAAGAAAGAAAGAAGAAGAAGAAGAAGAAGATTCTATATAAATTTCCTTGGATCTTTGGTAGAAATGCTGCTCAGACTGCTGATGAAACAATGTATGATAAGAAGTATTGGAGCTGTCACCTATAAAGAAAATCAGTAATGCTAAATGCAATGCTCCCACAAACATTTACGAGTTGTTGGATGATTTATGGTCCACAGATAACAGTTACCAAGACACAACAACTCAACATGGCATGAGCTCAACAAGCTGTTGGAATTCCCCTGCAGAAATATTGAGCCATGCAGCCTTTATAGCCATCCATAACAGGGAAAATATTGCCAGTACAGGTTTTTTATGCTGCACAAACTGACCTCTCAATTATGTCTCATAAATGTTTAATTGGAATTATGGTGGCCAATCTCGGTGGCCGAATTGTTCACTTGAATTATCCAGAATGTTCTTCAAACTAATCACAAAGAATTATGGCATGGTGACATAGCAATTTGTCATCTTTAAAAATTCCATCATTCTTTGGGAACAAAAAATTCCATCATTGTTTGGGAACATGAAATCCATGAATGGCTGCAAATAGTCCCCAAGTAGCTGAACAAACCTATTTCCAGTCAATGATCAGTTCAGTTACGTTTAAACACAACCCACATCATTATGAAGCCACCACCAGCTTGCACAGTGCCTTGTTGATAACCTGGGTCAATGGCTTCATGGGGTCTGCCCCACGCTCAAATGCTACCATCGCCTCTCACCGACTGAAATCAGGACTCATCCAACCAGACCACAGTTTTCCAGTCATCTAGGGTCCAACCAATGTGGTCACAAGCCCAGGAGAGGTGCTGCAGGTGACATCATGCTGTCAGCATTGGCACTTGCATCAGTCATATGCTGCCACTAACACAAAATTTCACCACACTGTCATAACATAAACATTCATCATACATCCCAATTGACTTCTGTGGTTATTTCATGCAGTGTTGCTTTTCTGTTAGTGCTGACAACTCTACATAAATGCCACTGCTCTTGAGAGGTAATGCCTGAAATTTGGTATTGTTGGCACACGCTTGACACTGTGGATCTTGGAATATTGAATTCCCTAACAATTTCCAAAATGAAATGTCCCATGCATCTAGCTGCAACCACCATTCTGTGTTCAAACTCTGTTAATTCCCATGATGTGGCCACAATCATGTCAGAAACCTCTTCAAATGAATCACCTGAGTAATAATGACAGCTCAGTCAGTTCGGTGCCCTTTTATGCCTTGTGTACATGATACCATCACCATCTGTACATGTGCATTTCACTATCCCAAGACCTTTGTCATCTCAGTATAACACAATGCAGAATTTCTTTTTATAGTCTTCAGACTTTCACGAGGGTGGTTTGAAAAGTTCTCAGAATCACCATGAGAGGTCAGCACTAGCGCAACGAGCTGTTCACATTATATTCATTGGACTGTTGCCTGTAAACATGTGCCACATTAGCGCTCTTGAAAAAGAGCTATGGCGGTGACATGGCTCTGTTGTTGTTCCCTTGAAGTGATTTGTGAAGATGGAAGAAATCGAGATTCGAGCAGTGATTAAGTACTTTGTATAGAAAGGTATGAAAGCAAAGGACATTCATGCTGATTTCCAAAATACACTGGGGAGGGGAGTCTGCTCCTTCACATTCAACTGTTGACAAATGGATAAATGAATTTAAATTTGGTCAGGAGAGCTTAGATGACGATCTACGTAGTGGTCGGCCAAGATGTACCATACTCCAGAAATCATTGCAAAAGTTCACAAAATGGTCATGGAGGATCTCCGGTTGAAAGTGCTTGAAATTGCTCACACTTGCTAGATATCATCTGAAAGTGTATATCACATCTTAACTGAAGAATTTGAAATGAAAAAAATTATCCGCAAGATGGGTGCCGTGACTCATGATGCTGGATCGAAAACGTGTGCCGTCGCCATGGCAAAATTACACAAACTAAGGTATGAATTGTTGCCACACCTGGCTTTTTCACCTGATATGGCTCTGTCAGACTTCCATCTCTTCCCAAAACTGAAAATTTTTCTTGATGGGCGAAGATTTACTTCAAAAGGAAGAATTGATAGCCCGAGTTGACAACTATTTTGTAGGCCTGGAGGAAACTCATTTTCGAGATGGGATCAAGGTACTGGAACATCATTGGACCAAGTGCATTAATCTACAAAGAGACTACATTGAAAAATCAAAAAAATACATTTCAATGATGTAAGTACTTTTTTTCCATTCCGTTCCAAGAACTTTTCAAACCACCCTTGTAGATTGATAACAAGCCAGTTACTTGTAGTTGTCATGAGTTTGCATATGAAATATTATTCAGTAAGATACAAACACGAAGAACAAATTTCAAAATAATGATGGTGTTGTTAAGATGTTTAACTCTATTTCTTTCTATTCTCCCTTGCCCTCCTCCTAATGCTCCAACTCTTCATCTCCCTCTTCCTATGCTTTCAAACTCACTACCGTTCATGTCCAAGTCCTTTTATTTGGCATGTCTGCTGTTTTCATCTTAGGTTTTGGTGGACTCTACCATCTTTTCATAGAGAACTACTGAAAATGTTTTTGCAATTGCTGTTATTTTAACTAAACTCTTTCTATTCTCTTTGGTAATGGAAAGTGACATTAATGTTGTACTCTATACTGAATTAAACCCTCAATATTTGGACCTCTTTCATGGCACATGATGTGTCAGGATGTGATAGTCACAGTATTCCATTTATAACAAATGACATTTTTATGGACTCTATTTTATTATCTGCCATCAAGAGAGTATTTACTGTACCATATGACTTACCTTCTATTGAAGTTTTGATACTTTTGAAATGTTGTTAAAGTAATTGATGAGAGGCAGCAGTTTTTGTAGATCAGGTGATTTGCACATTTTTTACAGTTGCTCAGTTTGTTTCAGCTCTATATTTCTTTCAACAATTGCAGTGGCACAGTAATAGAACACTGCAATTGTATGTTCAGGAAGAGTGAGATTCTGTTGGTTACCTGGTCACCTTGATTTACACTTTCTATGAATTTCTGAAAAGTTTTCAGTCTTCTTAAGGAATGCTGTACCAGTTTCCCACTCCTTATCACAGTAGTCTAGTGTTTTGTGACTTATTACCTAATTGTTATCTAGAAACTAAACTGTTTCTTTCTTTCTTTGACCTCTTTCTACTTGTGACAATTTTTTGCTGTCTGCATACTGTGAGACAATGGTTAAGTTACTGCAGCCATTTTTAAAAATAGTGTAGCTATAGCCCTCATTTGATACTAGGAGAGGTGGCATAATAGTTAAAATACTGGACTCATATTTGAAAGGACCAGAGTTCAAATTCCCACTTGGCCATCCAGATTTAAGATCTCCATGGGTTTCCTAAATCACTAAAGCCAAATGCCGTAACAGTTGCTTAAAAAAGGACACCATTAACTTCCTTTCTCACCCTTTTTCAATCCAAGTTTATACTTGGTCTTTAATGATCTTGTCATTCAAGGATTATTTCATATAGTTGCACTAAAGCACATGAGCTGTGTGATGGCCAATTTCCTTCCTTATCCTTGCCCAATTCAAACTTATGTTCCATCTCTAATAACCTTACTAATAACAGAATTGTAAGCTGTAAACTTCTTTTCTTCATGTCTGTACTGGTTATATCCTTAATATTTCTATTCATTATCTCTCATTACAATTTTCTTCTACACTATCTTCTTGACCACAAAATAAATTCAAGCATTTAAATTTGCAACACAAATGGAAGATTGGCAACCAAAGAAAGTCATAGAGGAGAAACAGGAATTTACTACAGTGGAATGTGAATGGGCTTAGATCACATCTGGAGAAATTGAAGCTTTTACCACAGAGAAGAATCTGTGTTTGTATTTACAGTAGACACTTTGTAAACCAACTCAGATCCCTACACTCAGGGAATACATTCTCCACCATAAGAATGACATAAGTTTGGAAATGCCTATAGATGGAGCATCCATCATCATGAATTACACACAGCATTTCCTCTTGTCCCTTTCCCAGCAGCTGTTCATTGAGTTTCTGTAGAAGTGCACTTTCCATGTAACAATACATTGATCTAGCAGCTCAGTTGTAACCACTACACTGCATTTTACATGAAAAATGAAAAAGGTGTCTGTGTGCATGAATGGTCATTGCCAAACAAGTGCCAAGAGACAGCTGAACATGCCACCCAATGCAATGTGTTTCACTTTAACAATTGCTTCACAGCCTTTGCTTATGGATTCTTCCCATCAACACCAGCTTTCTTAAACTGCACAGGTGGGAAATCTCCCTGCAACATAGCCTTCATCCCAACCACCTTCCCCCTCTCCCCTGTCTCCAGTCTCAGTCTTCACAAGTCCCTGTCCTCAACATACCTGCCCCTTCCCTCCTCCCACTCCAGCACTGCACACACTTTCAATCCTGCCTATGCACCTACATAGTCCTTTCCCCTTCTCTACTTTTCTTCTCTCTCCTTTCCCACTCCATCACCTCCCACCCCCTCAGCACAATTTCCCAATTCTGCACCAAGCAGTCCTATTTTATCCCAACATGTCCCTGCATACTCCCATGGGCAGTGCTAACACCTTCTTCCGCTCCTACCCTACTATCCCTACCGCTCCTCCTTCATTTCTCTCCTATACCCTCCAATACCTACACCAGCTAAATTGCTGCTAGGCTCTCAGACAATCGAGTCAGGGCTAACACCATTGTGATGAAAGTGGCCATGTGTGTGTGTGTGTCATACTTGCGTGCACTTTTTTTCAGTTCTGGTTAAAAACTTCATGTAGAAGCTGAATATTTGTAGCATTATTTTTCATTATGCCTATCTGTGACTCAACACCTCCTGTATGTGATGACTGGCAATCTATCCTTTCCATAGTGTTGTTATTACATTGTAAAACATTTCTTTGCCAACTAATAAAGTTTAGGATGGAGAGGATCTTCCTAAACTTATTTCACAGCTTCACTACTGATTTATTCTTATAACAGATTTTAATGTACATAATGTGGTGTCAGGATTTATAACAATGTGCCACAAAGGTCGAGTTTGTAAAAGATCTATGTCACCTCATTATGGGTGGTAACACACACTTTACCACTGCAATGAAGTCATCTGCCATCATTGACCTCATGTCTTATTCTATTGCCCTTGAAGTTGCTCCTCAGTGGAAAGTGGTTAATGGCTTGCACTGAAGTGATCACTTTTACTTATAATTCCACCTTTCAGTCAGAGAAACTGCCACAGTGGTTTTAAAGCAGAGAAAACTGGACACCACAGCTTTATTTCAACACTGAGGCCAACCAGCTTTATTTCAACACTGAGATATTGTCTGGAACTGGGTGCATCCCTTCACAAATGCGATCTCCCATGCTGAAAGAACAGATGGTTTTATTTCACTTTGTAGCACACAAACTTTTTTTCTGGATTCACAAATGGTTGTACAATATCCTGATTTTTCTTGATAATTTATTTCATTCAAGCTCTCAGTTATATCTTTTGCACTCTTATATTTTGTACTGCCTGATTCACAATTACACAAAAATATCAATTTTTCAATTTTCCCATCTCTTCTTGTGTGTTACTTTGCACACCAGCACGGAGATAAAAGATGCCTAACACTGCAATACTGCTACAAATTTTTCATGATATTGTTTTTGCATAAAATGTTATTAGTTCCACTGCTGCAAGAGAATTGAATGAATGTGAAGTTTTTGATTGTTGCTTTCATCATCTTAGTTAGGACCAAGCAAATGATTGTACAATAAGATCTGGTTCTTCTGTTTATGCACCAAATAATAAGGCACTATGATTAAAACAGTATTCATGAGAATCAGGGTTTAAATCCCATTCTGATCATCCATATTTGTATTTCCTTATATCCTCTGAACTGTTTCACTTGAATGCTGGTACTGTTTCTATAATGAAGCTGCAACTGATTTCCTTATCATCCTTATCCATCCAAGTTAATATTTTGTCTTTAATGACACTGTTGTTTATGCTCAACAGTTGTCCTAAAGCAGAGTGGTATAATTCAGCATGGCATATTGGATATGACAAAGAACTGAAATGTAATGTAATCAACCAATGGTCAATTTCCCACCTACAAAACAGGTTACAGTGGCACTTCTCATGTGAAAATGTAAACTATTAAGCATGCTCCTTTGGAATATCTCAGTATGAAGTACTCATTTCCATGCACTACGAGGAATGTAACTATTAGTTCATAAACCAATTTACCAATAGTGAAAAATGTACACTGGTATATATGTCCAATCAAACACATTCTGGTATTTTTTATGAAGCAGCATTTATTTTCTATTCATGTTTCAGGATTCTTTATTGTATTATGTTCTGGAACTATATGAATGGTCTATCTGACATGATTTCTCTCACTCTCACTGATAATGCTGTAAGTGCCTAGTATTCTGAAACCAAGAACTTTTGCAAGAGGGCACACATCTCTCCATTTTTTCATGGCGTCAGAGAAATGCTACACTGATTCCAAGGCACCGGATATGCCAACTGTGCCAACTGAAGACAGTTCAAAAGAAATGACTGCTCGGTAGATAAAATGAAGTCAGCAAAGTGTGAAGTTGACTGAGTTTTCATGCAGTATAGAATGTTGAGCTCATTGGGTACGTCAATTTTATCTGACAGCACTGAATAACATTTCTTGTTTATTCTTTTGATATTTAGGTTCTCTTCATCACAATTTTTGTACTTAGGTACAATTCATATTTTGAATCCTTGTTTCACATATCTTGTTCAAGCGTAATGTAATGTCTTTCTGCATCTCCTGACATGTTCCAAATGTGCCTTCTTGTATTGAACCTTTTGAAGAAAATGCTTTTGTTTCAACAACAAAACACTTAAAATGCAGTTTTTTTCCAAAACTAATAATTATTTTATCCAGTGGCAGCAAATACTGCAAATGCCAGTATTCATTCATTAGAGTCAAGTAAGCTGAAAACCTGTAACAAACAAACAGAACATAATTATTTTACTGTGTGTCTCACTTCACAGAAATTTACTGTCTTTGGAATATACCAGACTAGTTTTGAATTCATGAAACTGAATGTTAAGCCTTTACAATTCATATTTATGTCATAGTGCATTAAAGCAGTAGACAACATGAACTAATGTCTTACTATGTCAATTTCTTTTAAATTTTTCAATAACTGGTCCTTGCACCTAATAATAGACAAAGATGGGACTGTTCTACTTTTTCCTATAACACTCCTAACATCAATACAGTATTTACTTTATTTCATCTCTCTTTGTTAGTTGTACATATATGATAGTTATGTGAAACAGTTAATTTCTTATTCATGCTGCATTTTTTAAAAGTTTATTATCCACAAGTCAGTTTTCAGATTACTGTATTGATGATAATAGCGCATTTGGTCCTTATGGAAACATTTTTTAAAAAGTAATATTCACATTTTGTAGTATAAGGGAAAGGCAACAACTTACCTATAGTTGACTGATGTGTGGAGCATACAAACAAATAAAAGAAAATAGTATTCACACTAGCTTTTAAATTCTTACTCTTTTTTCCAGTACAAGTACACACATTCAAAAACATACTCATGATCTACTATACATGCAAATGGCATGAAGGTGAAATTTTCTGAATTAATGTAACTCTTTTGAAAGCCCTCACTTTCCTCATTTCAACAAACATTTTCCTTTTTCAAAAAATCCATATTTCAAAAGCTACTCATACTGTAGTCTAGAAAGTTCTAATCTTAAACTGAGATTATTTCCAAAATTCGGTATCATAGTTTTGTAGCCCTTATTTTTCTGATTACAGAAACGCCTACTTTCATTAAAATAACTTTGTAGTCAGTTAATTATTCAAATCAGAAAATTTCACTTTATCGTAGCTTTTTGTTGGGATTAGAAATCCCCATGTACCTTATAATCAACCTCACAAGGTAGTACCTCTTATTTTTGCCATTTATTACTAATACCAATCTTAGTTAAACAAGCTTACATAACTGTCTATTGGGTCTTTGTCTCCTTTAATTTCCCTGTTTTTATGTCCTTATTACATGTAATAAACATATATTTCAACAAAATGTAATATCTGATATTAGCTGTGCCTATAAACAATCGTTGCAGACAAAGTCTTGGAGATAGTCAGTGCCTTGGATAGAAAATGTAAGTATCATTTAGTCATAAGTGTGAGTCAGTCTACATCAGGCTATCAGAATGCACATTTACTAAGTCTGTGTTAAGCTACCAAAGCATAAACATCACCTTATAGGTCAATCCAAGGCTAGACATAAAAATGTAAACATAATGTAATTTGCAGTTCAGCAGCCATTATGTTAACATCATGTAGGCAGTCTGTATTTCGCTATCTAAATGTGCAGGCCATATCCAGAGTTTGAATTAATGTGTTAGCTTGCCACCCGAGAACTCTGTGCTATGGTGCTTAGTTCAGACATGGAAATATTGTGTGCAAATATGAAAATATAAAGAGATCAGAAATCAGTTATTGTTGTGTGGTGTACACTCTTTAACATCTGTTTTGTCAACCCCATTAACAGGTGGAGGACAATCAACAAGAGACCAAGAGTCACCTATCACCATGCCCACATCTCTGTGACAGTCAGCACCAGAGTATCATATCAATAACTATTATGTGAAATGTTAGTAGACCACAATTATTCTGTATTATGTTAGAATAGGTTCTGAGTCTACTACTGATCAGTCTACATGTAATACCATGTAGAGAAGTCTACTGCCATCACGAATTCTCTCACAGCATCTGTGTGACTCAGTTAACATCTTTACTTTCAACCAGTGACTTGTTTACACTATTAGAGAAATGACTGACAACTAGTTTACAGTAATTTGAGGAACTTTCTTCAAGGCAGAAATATGTGTAGTATGGCCTTTGGAGGTAGGCAACATTTCATGTGATGCCTTTCTGGGTGAGGACATATTCTCGTTTTGGCACTGTGAAAAGAGCTCAAGTGTTTACGACAGTTATATGTGATAGAACTTGTGACATATTGATAATGACATTTATGTTAAAAGTGACTATGAGGAAGATGAAGGATTTTGTGATGGGGAAATGACTAAGGATTCTTACAGTGACCATGCTGCAGAAAAGATAGGAGAAGCTGAAGCATAGGACAAAGAGGAATAGAAAATTTTTAAGAGAATATAATGACATTTATTAATAAGCGGCCATGTGGAGTGAAAAATTATCAGTGTAAACTAAAGCTGAAACATCACTACCCATTTTTTTTATTAAACCTTATCTTATTCCCATCTGTTAGAGAAATTCAGTTGAAAGGGAATTACAGAAAACACAAAAGTGGTGGATAGTGAATTGGAGTTGTAGTTAATATAATAGTCAGTACAATCACCCGTTGGAGTTAGTTTCTAAATGAGACAATGGGTTTGGCTGATTCTGGACTCCAGACATCTGTACAAGTACTTGGAAAGAGAGAGAAAGATCATCCAGAAAACACAGACGAGTTATTGAATAAATCTGAGAACATATAATACATGACTAGTCCTGACTTTGTATCTGGTTTTCATCAAACTGAATTAGAATACAACTCTAGAAAGTATACAGCTGTTTTATACAATATTAAGTGTTTTCAGCACTCTGTGATTCCATTTGGGTTGAATGTTCTGTAGCTGATTGTTTAGGAGGTTGGATTTTGTTTTGGGGCAGGAACTTCTATCTAAATTAACTATTTATGTAGATATATTATATTATCCACTAGGGCCTGCAGGGATCATATGTGTACTTTAGGGGAAATTGAAGAGAAATTGAGGCAATGAGGTACAACTTTGATGTTACAGAAATGCAAATTTGCTGTGAAACAACTTAATTTTCCTGGACCCAAAATAACAGACGATGGATTTTGCAGGTAATGAGAAAATCCAAGCCACTGCAAAACATCATAAGCTTAAGTCCAAGAGGTGGCTAAAATTGTTCTTTGGCCTTGTTGCTTTGTGCAGAAATTATGCCAGAACTCAAGATTTAAATGCACCTAGCTTAAACAATCTGTTGAAAAAGAATATTATGAACAGAATAGTTACTACTCACTACATGATGGAGATGCTGAGTCGCAGATAGACGGACACACACACACACACACACACACACACACACACACACACACACACACACACACACACACAGAGCTGAAGCCACACTACAACTGCTAGCTGCCAGTCTGTGGTCATGTGTGTATGTTACATATGTCTGCCTGTGTCTGTATATGTGCGGATGGATGTGTGTTTGTGCGAGTGTATACCTGTCCTTTTTTTTCCCCCTAAGGTAAGTCTTTCTGCTCCTGGGATTGGAATGACTGCTTACCCTCTCCCTTAGAACCCACATCCTTTTGTCTTTCCCTCTCCTTCCCTCTTTCCTGATGAAGCAACCAAGGGTTGCGAAAGCTTGAATATTTGTGTGTTTTTTATTTTATTGTGTCCATCAACATACCAGCACTTTCTCATTTGGTAAGTTAAAGCATCTTTGTATTTAAGTGTGTGTGTGTGTGTGTGTGTGAGAGAGAGAGAGAGAGAGAGAGAGAGAGAGAGAGAGATCTATTTTTGACAAAGACCATGTGATAGAAAGCTTATTTTGTCACAGTATTTTTGTTTTGGCTGTCTGCAACTCAACATTTCTGCTATATGGTGAGTAGCAACTATCCTTCTCATAATACTGTTACATTACAGCCTGTATTTTCCATTGTTTGAGTTTGTTGAAAAAGGATACCATATGGGAATGGAATGAAGAGTGTCAAATTGCCTTTGATGAAATAAAAGAACAACTTAGGAAGAGTGAAATTCTATATAGACCAGATCTTTCTTTGCTATTCTATTTAATGACTGACAGCAGTGATTCAGGCTTGGGTGTTTACCAGTTCCAGGGAAAAATAATGCATGGGGCTGCAGACATCATTCAATTGTATTTGCCAGGAGAGCTTTACAGAAACATGAAAAGAATTACATCACCACAGAAAAGGAACTTACAGCAATAGTTTGGAGGCTCAAGAAATTCAGGAATTATTTACATGGTCATAAAGTTACACTTTAATCAGACCATAAAGCATTATGTTATATTCAGGAATGTAAATTGTATCATGGGAGGATCACCAAGTGAGCAAGAAAAAGACGTAAGTTCACACTAACACTTTTTTTGAGTAATCTGAGTTACATCCATCCATCTTCAAGAATTTTATTTCAGCTACCTTCTTCAAGATTAATATTCATAAACACTTTACCTTTATTTATTTATTTTTTCAATTATTACAACCAGCAAGGTGGTTACACCACAGGACAAAGTAACAGACAATGTGGGGCCAAAGTTAGATGCTTGGTTTTAAGATAGCTGATCTAGTGGAGTTGAAATTGAAAACAAATGTAATAAGGAATTGAAAGAAGTTGTTTATTATTGTCAGGCTGAATTTACAGAAGTAATGCAAACTTGTTCTGGTAATGATGGAAATGATATGATTTTTGATAGAAAGCAAGTAAATAATATTTTGACATTCGGGAGGGGGGGGGGGGGGGGGGGGGGGGGAAGGCTGCTGAGAAAATTGTTAATGTAAATATTGATATAGTAAGTGATTGAAACAATTTGTATGCAAGTAGTGAATGAACTTATCAATAAAGTAGGCGACATTATGGATGAATGCCAGCTTGAGAAAGAATGCAGAACTTTAATGATTAATAGTAACATAAATAATTTGTCATTATTTGAATCTAATGCAACTGATAGTGGTACAGTATGTTTACTGGCAGCAAATGATATGACTGACAAAGTCACAGAAGAATTTAAGAATTGTGAACATGGTTGCGAGATGAATGAGATAATGTCGTGAGAGAAGGTATGCAATTAAGGAGACAGAAATTTGGTAAGGTAAAGGTCTGAAGTAAACAAAGATATTGGTAAGTGTCTAGCACCGAATGTAGACAGAATTTTTGAAGTTGACAGTGAAGTGAACAATTTGCAGGAAAAGATTTTCATTGTAAGGTTACAGAAGATATCTTTTGATGTGAAGATAATATTCAATGGATTTGTGTTTGATTACAAAATGTTCACAGATATTGGTATAGTTTGCTTTGGACTGGCAAATGTTTTGAAAAGTAAATGTAGGATTTCTCTCAATGTAATGAGACTAGATGGAGAAGCTGAGTGGGTTCATATTTTTTTCTCGAGTCATTCCATATCCTATCCATAGTTTGTAAGAGAAACAGATAATTATCTTCTACAACATTCAATTCAAGGTTGCAGTATATACCGGGTTATCAAAAAGTCAGTATAAATTTGAAAACTTAATAAACCAAGGAATAATGTAGATATAGAGGTAAAAAATTGACACACATACTTGGAATGACATGGGGTTTTATTAGGAAAAAAAAAAAGTATTGCTAGACGTGTGAAAGATCTCTTGCGCACGTCGTTTGGTGATGATCGTGTGCTCAGCTGTCACTTTCGTCATGCTTGGCCTCCCAGGTCCCCAGACCTCAGTCCGTGCGATTATTGGCTTTGGGGTTACCTGAAGTCCCAAGTGTATTGTGATCAACCGACATCTCTAGGGATGCTGAAAGACAACATCCGACGCCAATGCCCCACCATAACTCCGGACATGCTTTACAGTGCTGTTCACAATATTATTCCTCGACTACAGCTATTGTTGAGGAATGATGGTGGACATATTGAACATTTCCTGGAAAGAACATTATCTTTGCATTGTCTTACTTTGTTATGCTAATTATTGCTATTCTGATCAGATGAAGTGCCATCTGTCAGACATTTTTTGAACTTTTATTTTTTTGGTTATAATAAAACCCCATGTCATTCCAAGCATGTGTGTCAATTTGTGCCTCTCTATCTACATTAATCCGCAATTTATTCAGTTTTCAAATTTATACTGACTTTTTGATCAGCTGATAAACATGTGCTGTACCAGTATTTCAAATGTTCTGTATGGCAACAATTAGAATTTTGTATATTACTACTTACTGATAGAAAATAAGAGGATGGAAGCGTAAGTCTAAGTACTGTAACAGCTGAAATTTTCTGATAAATAATTTATCTATGTCTGGATTTAATAATGATTGGTACCAATAATTTAAAAATCTTTTTCAGAGTAATAACACTTGATTAAGGGTGCAGTAGGACAGTAATGTAGCAACTGTAAATCTAAATTTAAGGTCAATCAATGGAAAAATCCAAAATGGAATGTAACAATAGTATGCTGCTCACCATATAGCGGAGATGCTGAGTCGCAGATAGGCACAACAAAAAAAACTGTTACAATATCAGGTTCTGGCCATCAAGGCCCTTATCAAAAATAGATGACACTCTGACACACACACACACACACACACACACACACACACAACTGCAGCCTCTGGTAGCTGAAGCCACACTCTGACAAACCTGTTTTTGACAGCAATTCTTTTGTGTATGCAGTCAAAAAGGTTGTAAAGGAAGGATTTAATGAGGTAATAGACAGAATCAAATAACAAAATATATCTACATGCAGGCAAATATTTTATGTTGATCCACTAAGATGCCTGTATGATTTGGGGCAACATTTGAGTAATATCTGTATTTTGTATGGTTCTGTGAGTAAAAATGTTGAATGATGACCTGACCCATTAAACAGTTAACTGATTACATACTTCTGCTTAATATTTAGGTTCTGCCTAATATAATGTTTAGAATATGTCTGAAATAAATTCTCAGTATACATTTGTTTCCAATTAAGCAACGTCAAATAACAATGATATATTTATAATTAACTAGCTCAAACAAAGAAATGAATGGAATATGTGGTATTCTGACAGAAACAAACAAGAATAAAGTCATAAATTCGATTTTATTTTTAAAAAATGCCAAATAATTTGCTTTGAGTGAGACCATTTAGGTTTTCCATACATCTTTCACCCACTTAAGTTAGAATTTGTATTACTAAACTGAAAAATATTAAACGTGTTATAGGTACACAAAAAAAAAAAAAAAAAAAAAAAAAAATTCTTTCCTCGCAGATATAATTAAAATGTGTGTGTATTCTAATTTGAGTTGTTTGTTTCTCTTCAATGTCATATATTTGAGAAAAAAAGACTTACATATAGACAAAGGACATTGAGAAATGGTGGCTGTACACTACCATAGCTATGGACAAGGGTGCTTGGAAAAGTGTATGAGAGATGCACAGAGCACTTGAGATAAGGAAGGACGTTCTTTTTCCGACAACAGCTAAGGAATAACCTGAACTACTTCAAATTTGGTATGTGGGAGAAACATTTTAAAGTGATTTTGGAAAATGAAGAAATGGCACAACAGTTGCTTAATCCACAAAATATTATTGCCACATGACCTATTTCAGAACACTTAAAGTTCCTTCATATGGTGAAAACTGTAGTAATAATGAAAATAGTGTGTTACATGACAATCAGAAGGGATCCTCAAGTCTGAAATATCAGATAAGGAACTATATGCCTAAAATTTCTAAAATGAATTGAAATAAATTAAAAGAGGGAACAGGATATTACTTACAAATAAAATCAGTTAACCATCTGAGGTCATCCTCCAAAGGCTCCATGTCGAAAGGGTCTAAAAACATCTGAGCATCACAACCAGACTCCAGAAGTCACCAGAATCTTGCAACATGTAAAATTCTGTAAAAAAGGTGGAAGAGAAATCACATATTGTTTGGAATTACTTACATAAATTCCATAAAAACTCTTCTCCCATCCTACATAACCGAAAACACACACAGGAAAACTGTGTAGTAGTAAATACCAGCCATAGGTACTGAGGCCACACACAACCTATAGTGGGGTCCATTCTCCTATCCTGGGGGTGTATCATATTGAGTGTGATATAAACCAGTTGTGTAACAGCACATACATCAGCCAGACAGGCAGCTTTTCCAGTTTAAACAGTTCACAATCACATATCTGTTTCATACCATGTGTGCACTATGGTTGCATATGGTCTCAGTACTCACAGTTAGTATTTACTATTACATAGTTTTCCTGTTTGTGTTCCGGGTCATGAAGCATGAGGGAATGGTTTTCATGGACTTTATGTAGGTAATTCCAAGCAATATGTGATATCTTACCCCCCCTCCCCCGCCCTCCCACTTTTTTTATGCCTTTTCACATGTTTCAAGATTCTGGTGACTTTTGGTGTCGGGTTGTGAATCATTTCTTCACATTTTTGTAGGCCCTTTTGTCTATTTGATAAGGAGAATTTGGTTCCATGACAACATTGGTGTGGGAATGACTGCAGATGATAAAGTGATTTTATTTATAAGTAATTTCTTTTTCTCTCTTTTAATTTAATTTCTTTTAATTCATTTAAGTAATTTTAGCCACGTCCTTTTCTATTTAGCCTTCAGCCTTAAGGATTCTCTCTGACTGTTGTATAACACAATATTTTCATACTTACAGTGTACAGCAGATGTTCATACTTTAAGTGTTCAAAAACCAGTCATGTACACAATAAAAGACTGTGGATTAAGCGACTGGTTATGTGGTTTCTTCATTTTACAAAATGGACATATGTAATTGCAGTTACCCTGTAAGAAGAACTCTTTGTGTACTTTAAAGTGAAAAAGCAACACCATTATATATTTGAAAAATTTAAGTTTCTTATATAAAGCTAAAACTGTTTATTTTACTGAAAAATGGACCAATTTTGAAATTCTGTATATTACTGTGTCATTTGGGCTTCCAAAAATTTATATTTGTTGTAACATAAAAATGATGACCAATGAAAGTTTCACTCATAAACTGAAGAGCCAAAGGAACTGGTACATCTGCCTAATATCATGTAGAGCTGCTGGAAGCACACAGAAGTTCCGCAACATGACATGACTAACATCTGAAGTAGTGCTGGAGGGAATTGGCACCATGAATCCTGCAGTGCTGACCATAAATCCATAGGACTATCAAGGGGTGGAGATCTATTCTGGACAGCACATTGCGAGTCATCATAGATATGCTCAATAATTTTCATGTCTATGGAGTCTGGTGGCCAGCAGAAATGTTTAAACTCAGAAGAGTGTTCCTGGAGCCACTCTGTAGCAATTCTGGACATGTTGGATATCATACTGTCCTGCTGGAATTGTCTACATCTACATCTACATCTATGTGATTACTCTGCTATTCACAATAAAGTGCCTGGCAGAGGATTCAATGAACAAACTTCATGCTGTCTCTCTACCATTCTACTCTCGAATGGCTTGCGGGAAAAATGAGCACTTAAATTTTTCCGTGCGAACCCTGATTTCTCTTATTTTATCATGATGATCATTTCTCCCTATGTAGGGGGGTGCCAACAGGATGTTTTTGCAATCAGAGGAGAAAACTGGTGATTGAAATTTGTTTTAATTATTGCCACTCCAATTCACCTACCATGTCTGTGACACTATCTTCCCTATTTCGTGATAATACAAAATGAGCTGCCCTTCTTTGTACTTTTTCGATGTCATCCATCAGTCCCACCTGATGCGGATCCCACACCACATAGCAGTACTCCAGAATAGGGCGGACAAGCATAGCGTAAGCAGTCTCTTTTGTAGACCTGTTGCACCTTCTAAGTGTTCTGCCAATGAATCACAGTCTTTGGCTTGCTCTACCCACAATATTATTTATGTGATCATTCCAATTTATGTTATTTGTAATCGTAATCCCTAAGTATTTAGTTGAATTTACAGACCTCAGATTTGTGTGACTTATTGCATAATCGAAATTTTGCTAATTTCTTTTAGCACTCATGCCAATAACTTCACACTTTTCTTTATTCAGGGTCAATTGCCACTTTTTGCACCATACAGATATCTTATCTAAATCATTTTGCAAGTCGTTTTGATCATCTGATGACTTTACAAGACGGTAAATGACAGCATCATCTGCAAACAATCTAAGATGGCTACTCAGGTTGTCTCCTATGTCGTTAATGTAGATCAGGAACAATAGAGGGCCTATAACACTTCCTTGGGGAAAACCGGATATTACTTCTGTTTTACTCGATGACTTTCCATCTATTACTACGAACTGTGACCTTTCTGACAAGAAATCAAGAATCCAGTCACACAACTGAGATGATACTCTGTAGGCACACAGTTTGATTAGAAGATGCTTGTGAGGAATGGTGTCAAAAGCCTTCTGGAAATCTAAAGATTTGAAATCAATTTTACATCCCCTGTAGATAGCACTTATTACTTCATGAGTATAAAGAGCTAGTTGTGTTTCACAAGAATGATATTTTCTGAATCCGTGCTGACTATATGTCAATAAATCGTTTTCTTTGAGGTACTTCATAATGTTCAAATACAGTATATGTTCTAAAGCCCCACTGCAAATCGAAGTTAGTGATATAGGCTGTAATTCATTACTCCAACTTCACTTTTTGGGTACTGGTGTGACTTGAGCAATTTTCCAGTCTTCAGGTACATATCTTTCTGTGAGCGAATGGTTGTACATAATTGCTAAATATGGAGCTATTTTATCAGCATACTCTGAGAGAAACCTGACTGGTATACAATCAGGACCGGAGGCCTTGCCTTTATTAAGTGACTTAAGCTGCTTTGTTACACCAAGGATACCTACTTCTATGTTTCTCATCTTGGCAGTTGTTCTTGATTGGAATTCAGGAATATTTACTTTGTCTTCTTTGGTGAAGGAGTTCTGGAAAACCGTGTTTAATAACTCTGCTTTAGTGGCACTGTCAGCAGTGACTTCACCGTTGTTATCGGGCAGTTGAAGGTATTGATTGTGTCTTGCCACTGGTGTGCTTTATGCATGACCAGAATCTCTTTGGGTTTTCTGCCAGATTTCAAGACAGAATTTCGCTGTGGAAATTATTAAAAGCATCTTGCGTTGAAATAAGCACCATATTTCAAACTTCTGTAAAACTTTGTCAATCTTGAGGACTTTGCGTTCTTTTAAATTTGGCATGCTTTTTTCGTTGCTTCTGCAACAACAATCTGACCCATTTTATGTACCATGGGGGATCAGTACCATCACTTATTAATTTATGTGGTATATATCTCTCAATTGCTGTTGATACTATCTCTTTGAAAACATTCCACAACTTTTCTACAATTACATGATCAGATCGGAAGGAGTGAAGACTGTCTCTTAAAAAGGTGTTAAGAGCATTTTTATCAGCTTTTTTAAATAGATATACTTTGCGTTTCTTTTTGATGGTTGTAGGTGTTATGGTATTCAGCCTAGCAGCAACTGCCTTGTGGTCACTAAACCCTGTATTTGTCACAACACTCACCATTTGTCCAGGATTATTTTTTGCTAAAAGGTCAAGTATGCTTTTGCAACCATTTATGCTTTGAGTGGGGTCATGAAGTAATTGTTCAAAATAATTTTCTGAGAAAGCATTCAGTACAATTTTGGATGATGTTTTATGCCTGCCACCAGCTTTAAATGTACAATTTTTCCAGCATATCGAGGGTAGATTGAAGTCACCACCGACTATAATTGTATCAGCGGGGTACTTATTTGAAATGAGACTCAAGTTTTCTTTGAACTGTTCAGCAACTATGTCTTCTGAGCTGGGGGGTCAGTAAAACGATCCAATTAATAGTTTAGTCTGATTATCAGGTATAACCTCTACCCATACTATTTCACATGTTGTCTGTTGGAATGCACAATGGACATGAATGGATGCAGGTGATCAGACAGGATGCTTACATACGTGCCACCTGTCAGAGTCATATCTGATGTATCAGTGGTCCCATATAACTCCAACGTCACTCACCCCACACCATTAGAGAGCCTGAACAAGCTTTAACAGTCCCCTGCTGATGTGCAGGATCCATGGATTCATGAGGTTGTCTCCAAACCCATACATGCACATCTGCTCAATACAATCTGAAATGAGACTTGTCCAACCAGGCAACACGTTTCCAGTCATCAACAGTCCAATGTTGATGTTGACAGACCCAGGCAAGGCATAAAGTTTTGTGTCGTGCACTCATCAAGGGTACACGAGTGGACCTTTGGCTCCAAAAGCCCATATTGATGATGTTCCATCGAATGGCTCACATGCTGACACTTGTTGATAGTCTAGCACTGAAATCTGCAGCAATTTGAGGAAAAAAAAAACAACTTACACACTACTTAAACTAACTTATGCTAAGGACAACACACACAGCCATGTCCCAGGGAGGGCTCGAAGCCCCGGTGGGAGGGGCTACGCAGTCCGTGACATGGCGCCTCAAACCACACAGTCACTCTATGTGGCATAATTTGCAGAAGGGTTGCACTTCACTCACATTCAATGATTCTCTTCTGTTGTCATTGGTCCCAGTCTTGCAGAATCTTTTTCTGGCCAGAGATTTTATGTTTTACCTCATTCCTGATATTCACCATGCACTCGTATGGGAGAATCCCCACTTCATCATTACCTTGCAGATGCTGTGTCGCATCACTTGTGCACTGACTGCAGCACCATGTTCAAACTCACTTAAATCTTGATAACCTGCCATTGTAGCAGCAGTAACCACTCTAACAACTGCACTAGACACCGTTGTCTTATATAGGCATTGCCGACCGCAGTGCTGTATTCTGTCTGTTTACATATCTCTGTATTTGAACATGAATGCCTATACCAGCTTCTTTGCACTTCAGTGTATATATGTTGGTAATATTTAAAAAGTGAAAATGAATTTTACTTAAGTTTTCTAACATTTATGGCAATGATTTTGTGCTCAGTTTTGTGTGTGTAATCAATTTCCTAATTTATTTTGACTATTCCTAGTTAATATCTTTTGCTATAGGGTGAAATCAGTAATTGTTTCGTGACTTACATACTATTGTTAACTTATAAACAAATATAAATTCTGTACTAATTATAAACATCTGGAAGAAGAACTACCAGGATCCTTAAAGTATTTATTTGGCTCTATTGAAAAACATATTAGCAAAGCCAACCCTTAATTAATTCCAAAATAATTACCAGGTTTGTCAAAAGTGTTATTTGTATAACTATATTGTTAATTTCATTATTTAAACAAGTAATTTGGCCTAACCTTTGTGATAGAAGGAACTGTTGAAGAGGAGGAATTTTTAGATATATTCAGCTAATTGAATGAGTTATGTTTTAATTGTAATTTCTGTAAATTAAACATCGAACAATGTATAGTTTCAGGGCCTGTTATTGTGAGAATATACAAAGGCCTGATTTTTGGTGATGAGACAGTCAATCCATGGTCAGTTTTCAGACAGGAAATCTATATCAGTTAGAGTAATGCGTCAATTGAACAGTGTGTAACATAAATGGGCCGTGTGTTAAAACAATGACAGTATCTGTTCAATTTATTTGAGATATAGTGAACTGTGTGGTTAGATATTTACTGCTCATAGATCATTCAACAGCAAACTATTGTTGCCGCGCAGGATTAGCCGAGCGGTCCAAAGCACTGCAGTCATGGACTGTGCAGCTGGTCCCAGCGGAGGTTCGAGTCCTCCCTCGGGCATGGATGTGTGTGTTTGTCCTTAGGATAATTTAGATTAAGTAGTGTGTAAGCTTAGGGACTGATGACCTTAGCAGTTAAGTCCCATAAGATTTCACACACATTTGAACATTTTTTGAAACTATTGCAGCAGTAGCAGTAGCAGAATGCTGATGTTTGCCTGCAAACTATTAATGAGGCTTATCTATCATTTACCAATAGTGAACTGGCCATATAACTATGTAATATTGGGGAATTGTGAACAATGAAAATAAAGAACTGTGAAACACAACTGTGCTACTGTTGGCTACATAATTTACAGTAGTCAGTGTTGAACTTCCATCCCCCCCCCCCCCCCCCCTCCATTTTTCAGCCAGTATAACAATGCAGTATGATGACACCGAGGGCTATATCTGTGAATAAAGAAATAAAGCAGGCGAACATCAGAAAGTGTTATGGTGCAGGGAGACACAACGTAGCATGAGTACACTAACCTCTAAATATGTGAACACGGTGCATACACCGGCCAACATTATTGTGACACTGTACTCGTTCCCCATTTGTAACTTTTGAAGGGTGTGTTCAACCATGGTTTCATTTCTATGGATGATAATACGCGACTGTATTGAACAGCACATGTGAAGGAGCTCTTGGAACAAGAGGATATTTGGCAAATGAACTGGTCTGCCCATTCCCCTGACTTAAACCACATAGAAAACATGTCAGATGCACTGGGGAGATATATTGCAGCACATCCACATGCACCAGCAACCATCCAGTAATTGTCAACCATGCTGGTGGAGTAACACCCTGCCACAAGGACTGCTTATCAACCTTGTAGCCGGTATGGGAGCTTGTTATAGAGCATGCACTGTTGTCTGCCATGATTACACACCCTGTAAAGAACCATGACCCACGTTTCACAATGTCCAAGGCACCATCATAAATTGAAGTGACTTCAGTGTAACTGTTGTCTTTGAATAAAAGTGTCATTTCTGTTTCTCTCATTGTGTATTTCTTTCAGTTACCTTCCATACTATACTGTAGCATTTCTTTCTATGTATGGTCCAAGTTTCACCAACCTATGTTACTTGGCAGCAACACATCATGTGAAAGTTAATTTCATCATTAAGTTTTGCAAACCTGTTTAGATATGGAGATAAAGTGAAAGTGTATGTAAAAAGAAAAGTGTGATATTTAGTAGATAGAAATACACTGATCGAGGAAAATTGTACCACCAGAACATAATTAATGTAGGGTAATGAAATTTTGGGAAAACATTTGTCTTGGTAACATATTTAAGGGATGAACATTGCAAGATCACAGGTTAAAGTAAGCACGAGATAGGCCATTGCAAATGTTAAATCTGGTGCATTACTAACTGGTGTAACCACCAGAATATTGAATGCACCCAAGCAAATGTGTATGCATTGTGTTGTACATGTGCTGGATGTCAGTTTGTGGGCTGGAGTTCCATGCCTGTTGCATTTGGTCAATCAGTACAGGGACTGTTAATGCCATTTGTGGATAACAGCAGAGTTGGTGTCCAATGATGTTTTGGAGAACAATATTCAATGATCCTCTAACATACACTTTCTGATGTGAGCACCTTTATTATTCACAGTTATATATATATCCACATATGCAGAGCACATCTCCAAATAGTTTTGGTGAACGAACATTAGAATATCTAGAACCAAAGAGATTACAATTGTCCACACTGGTGCATCCAGCATGCTACATAAGTTCACAATCAATCTTCAATTTATGTATGCATCTGCCACATCAGCCCCCCTCCCCCTCTTTTTGGGAGAGCTGTGCTCAGTCGAATTTGCTAAATGTTCATAATGGTGGGCACAAAAAACAATATCATAGTATTACAATGCTGGGGAGCAATAAGTGCTACAAATGCAAAACAATACATCTACATCTACATCTACATCTACATGGTTACTCTGCAATTCACATTTAAGTGCTTGGCAGAGGGTTCAACGAACCACAATCATACTATCTCTCTACCATTCCACTCCCGAACAGCACGCGGGAAAAACGAACACCTAAACTTTTCTGTTCGAGCTCTGATTTCTCTTATTTTATTTTGATGATCATTCCTACCTATGTAGATTGGGCTCAACAAAATATTTTCGCATTCAGAAGAGAAAGTTGGCGACTGAAATTTCGTAAATAGATCTCGCCGCAACGAAAAATATCTTTGCTTTAATGACTTCCATCCCAACTCCCGTATCATATCTGCCACACTCTCTCCCCTATTACATGATAATACAAAACGAGCTGCCCTAAAGATAAACATAGTATGAGAGCAAGATAATAGCAGACAAAAGTATAATGATCAAGGGACAGTTGATGCAAGAAAACACACACTGAAACAAACAATGTAGACATTTAAGTAATATATTTCATGCAGCCTGCAGGAAAACACAGAAATTCTTTGTTCATAAATGGATTTGTCCATTAATTTTCGTGTGAAAAACCAGATGCACGCAAATCCATGGAAACGTAATTTCACTGGCCTGCTGGAGCATGTCTGCACAACTTGTGGGGTAGCCTGTGAAGGGGAAAGAGTGTTGAAATACTCAATCAAGGGATCCCTATGGCCAGGGGTAGACAAAAACTCATGCCCAAGGGCTGGCTGTTCATCCTCAACATATGCCAGTTTAAGGTGGTGAACCAATATTGTATCCCACTTTCTATTCCAATCAATGCTGAAAGTTTTTCCTTTTCTATGAATCACCCAAAAAGAAGGACCTCCATACTAGGGGGCAAGTGGTGGGTTGACCATATCATCTTTGACCCAAATGAATTTACAACTAAAAAGGTCCTTATGGTAGAAAACTGGCTTAGGACCATGTCAGATAGGATGTATATACTGAAGGCTACGCATTTGAGTTTGGAAGTTTTGCAGAAACTTGGAATATTTTCCAACCAATGAACATGACGGAGGGGTAGGGGAAAAAATTCATTAAGTGCTCTCAAAGCCTCGCTGTACATCAGCTGGGTGGAGGAACATCCCAAATCATCCTCAACAACAGTCCTTATGTTCAGTAGCACAAATGGGAGTGCAGCAGTCCAGGACTCTGCCTGACAAGACAGAGCAGTCTTTAAAGTGGCTGGGTGGTAGCTCATAGTTTTGAAATGCTTACATCTGTGCAAACACAAGAGTTCCTCAAACAGCTGACCAGCAAACTGCCTGCATCTGTCAGATATTATCAACTGGTGAATATCGAATCAGGAAAATGGAGAGGATACAATAGCATGCATGACTGGAACAGCTGAAGTGTCGGAAACAGGAACTGGCTCAAGCCATCAAGAGAATTGGTCCACCATAGTAACCAAGGAATGGAAGCTCTCTGAAGGAGCCGGCCAGTGTGGCCGTGTAGTTCGAGGCGCTTCAGTCTGGAACCGCATGACCACAACAGTCGCAGGTTCGAATCCTGCCTCGGGCATGGATGTGTGTGATGTCCTTGGGTTAGTTAGGTTTAATTAGTTCTAAGTTCTAGGCGGCTGATGACCTCAGAAGTTAAGTCGCATAGTGCTCAGAGCCATTTGAACCATCTCTGAAGGAGGTAGGGGACCAACAATATCCACATGGAGGTGAGAAAATGTCCGTGACGGTGTAGGAAAAGCTTTAACAAGGGCAAATACGCTGTTGGGAGATCTTACACTTCTGACATTGAATGCAGCTTTGTGCCCAACAACAACAATCTTTCTGCACCTCAGGCCACACAATGCAGATGCCCTGATCCCTGGATATGATAAATTGTGGAATGTATAGAAAATAGGATGATGCAAACCTGGTGGGATGAACGATAGGCCTGTTGCCTAATGTGTCACACCAGATGTGGAGTGCAGATCCCCATAGTGGCACTTGCTCAAGATGCAATCCAGTGGAAGTATGATTTCATCAGCAATTCAGGACAAAAAGGTCACCTTCTTGCTCAGCCACCACTGCTACTCAATCAGTGACAGATATGGCTGTGCAGTTATGAGATAGCCAGCTGCCATATTCTGCTGTCCTGGAATGTGTTGGATATCCATAGAGAACTGGGTGGTAAAATTGGCTTTACGTTCCTGGTGGTGTGGATTTAGCTTGGTAACATGTTTGATAATAGCAACCAAGGGTTTGTGATTGATGTAAATCTTGAACTCCAACCATGGGCAAAAGTGTTTAACTGTCAAGTAAACGGCCAAGAGTGGCCTGCTGAAAGCACTCCAACACTTCTGTTTGTCTGACAGGTTATCAGAAAATATGCCAAAGGCTGCGATGTGGACGAAACCATTTGCTGTACATGACATCCATGGCGGCCTCACTCACATCTACCATAAAGGCAATCGGGGCCCCAGGAGGCAGAGTGAGCAAGCAGTGTGGCATCTGCCAAAGCTATTTTCAAAGCCTCATAAACTTCATTGGTCTCCAGATTCCAAGGGACTTTCCTGCTACCTGACATGTTCTTGCCCTTAACCAGTTCATTAATAGAGCCTTGTCTCTCAGCAAAATGTCATAAATTTTGCCAGAAGTAGTTGAGCATTCCAAGAAATTGGTGGTTATAGGAAGTGGTATCTGCATGGTATCTGCTACCTTAACTGGGTTTGGAGAAATGCCAGACTGTGTGATAATGTAACCAAGGAACTCAATCTTCTGTCTTCCAAAGACACACTTGTCTATATTTATCTTGATACCATACTCATCCAATTTTGATTGTAATGTACACAAATGTTTGATGTGCTCCCACATTGTGTGAGAAAATGACAGAAATGAAAGGCAGCCCCATGCACTGCTTCACCCAAGAAACAATGCCAAGTTTAGGCTGCATTTCAAAGGCTGAAATGCATAACATGTGTTGGAAAAGACCAAATGGGGTTGTCAGAGCTGTCTTATGTTTGTTCTGATCTGGCATCAGAATCTGTGCAAAAGGATTGGTGCAATCAATGACACTAGAGAAACTAGCACCACTCAAATTATTGTCAAAGTCAGATACATTGGGAACTGGGTATTTATCAGGCATAGTGCGATCATTGAGACCCCTGGAATCCCCACAAATGCACCATGATCTATTTTTCTTTTTTATCATTTGCAACAGCAATGCCCAAGTACTGTGTGATCTAGACACTATCCCATCAGAAATCATTTCATCAAACAAATCTTTAGTGGCGTGTGATTTTTCAGGAGGTAAGCACTTAAGCCTACTAGTCACAGGTGGGCCAGGAGTAGTGCTTGTATGGTGTGAAGTAGAGCGCCTCCTTTACCCTGGGGCACAGCAGGATCTGTCAGTGCCAGGAACTCTTGCAGAAGCAGCTGACTGAATTTGTTCTCTGCTGGTGGTGAGTCCAAGAAGTTGGGTACAGAGGAAGGGGAAGTGACTACATCTTGCAGGTGCCATAGCTCCATGAGATGATTCTCCAACTGCTGTTCCTGTGTTGCCATCTTCAGTTTCAAATCAGTGTTTCCTTCATGTAGTATAGCAACATTCTGTATCTCCTTGGCATACAAGACATTGATCTCACAGATTTTTTGCATTTAGTGTAGCATATTCCACCTGTAATGCAGCAAGCTTGGAATTGTCACGTGCTGGTGGCGGCGTCTTCTCGTGTAGCATGCGTGGGCTCTGCATCATGCATCGCAGTAGGCACAGATGACCCAGAAATCTTCACATGGCCAAAATCGACAGCATTGTGCAATACATGGCCCGGCACAGTTCCAAGCTTAGAAGACACAAGTATATTCATCAGGCAGCAGTGTACCAAATCAGGTGCCAAAGAAAAGTGCTTGAGAAAGTCTGATCCTAATATTGGGCCTGAAACATCAGCAACCACAAATGTCTAGGTCACTCATCATCATATGTCAACTTTAAAGACTTTTTGCCAAATATGTTAATGTGCAAATTATTTGCAGCAATCAAAATTGGAGCTGCATGGATCAGGGGACTGTTGGCAGTCATCTCCCACTCACGGAACAACACTAATCTCCAAACCAGAATCCACAAGAAAATGAATCCCCGACGTTTTTTCAGTGATGAATAGTCTTGCAGATCTGTCTACTGCTGACACCATAGAGTTTGGTGTATTATGGAGGTACTGTGAGTAATCTGGATGAGTGTGCATGCCTACTGGCACTCGTCAACAGCATTTGGGTAGTTGCAAGGATGGGTGCTTTCTTGCAGCTTTTCCAAAATGCCTGTGGTACCAACACCAATAATTATGGTGTGCGGTGGAGTCATGAGAGTTGCTATGGTTGCTATCCTTCCTCACAAGCTGTGCATTCAGCCTGGCCAATTTGTTGAGCAGCTTGTTCATAGATGGCTCTGGAGCCATGGTATTGGCTTCACATTGTGAAATACAGGGTTCAGGGACAGGTGCCAATGCTAGCATGTGCAGTTCTGGGCCACTGTCCATAACCTTACTCATCATAGCACAAGAATAATTAATTGAACAAGCAATTGCCACATCATCAGGTTTGCATCTGAGTTCACCTACAGAGAGGTCATAGAAAGCAGAAAGGACAGCCCATATATCTTGAGGCAACCTTCAGAGCCAGAATAGCTATAATGATTATTCGAACAACAGTTCATTTCCCACCAATGCACACAACAAATGGAGCACTTGGGAGGGGGAATCACTAACACAAGCCTCATTATCTACAATATGCTGCAACTGTGCCTCTGCTGGTGAAAGGAAACACTGCAGCACAGTTTAGCTAAACAATGCATACAACTGATGGATCGAAATATTGTCCAGTTGTTCAATAACATTCAAATCCAGTTGAGAAATAATCAAAGTAAATCTGTTAGTATCCAACGCAATGCCATGCAGCCTGAAAATGGCTTCCACATTTGCAAGCCAAAGTTGAGCTCATGTGGGCCAGAAGAGCAGAATTTTAATATTTGAAAATCTGTTACCATTGGTACTGTTGTCAATGTATGCAGGAACAGCATACGCCTGTACAACACCAGAAGCGGATGGCGAGACTGGATCTTCCATCTTCACGTCAGCAGGATTCATTTGTGAATGGAGTGTAGCATGATGGAGAAAACGAGGAAAATCTGTTCAGTATGGGGTCATCACTTTGGAGAACAATATTCAATGATCCTCTAACATATATTTTCTCATGTCAGCAATTTTATTATTCACAGTTATATACATACCAACATAAGCAGATTAGAATATCTAGAACCAAAGAGATTACGAATGTCCATAGTGATGCATCCAGCATGGTATACAAGTTCACCACTGATCTTTGATTTATGTGTGCATTTGCCACAATGTGCTTGATTGGCAACAGATCTGGTAATCGAGCTGGCCAAGGGATATATTGACATTCTGTTGAGCATATTGGGTTATAACAACAATATGTGGGTGAGTGTTAATCTGTTGGAAAACACCCCCTGGAAAGTGTTCATGAATGGCAGGACAAAAGATCAAACCATAACACTGACATACAAATCTGCAGTCAGGGTGTGTGGGATAACCATGAGAGTGCTCCTGCTGTCCACAAAATTGCACCCCAGATCATAACTCCCAGTGCAGGTTCAGTATGTCTAGCACATAGACAGACCCTCAGCTGGCCTCTTCTAACCAACACACAGCTATCACTGGCACAGAGGCAGAACCAGCTTTCGTCAGAAAACACAACAGGTGCTCACCCTGCCCTCAATGAGCTCTTGAACGACACCACTGAAGTCGCAAATGGTGGTGGTTTGAGATCAGTGGAGTGCACACTATGAGGCATCTGGCTCAGAGCTGTCCTTGAAGTAACCAGTTTGTAACATTTTTCCTGGAGACATATAAATCTCAACTTTATCTTCAATAAGGATAGAAACTGAAGTAATGAATCAGAATTTGTGCCAAATGTGAGACTTGAACCTGGGTCTCCTCCTTACAAGGCAGATGTGCTAACCACTACAACCATGGCAACATGGCTGACAGAGATCCACGTACAACCCTAGTCTTATGCCCTCCCTAACACAAACTTTAATTGATGCCTTCTACCTGTTTTCCCCTTCTCATATTGCCAGTATTGCCCAGGCTCCCCGACAGTGGAACAGCACCGCAGCATTTCCCCTTTATGTACAACATCTGAGGTGCTATTCCAATATCAGAGTGCCTTGGCAATACTGACAATTTAAGAAGAGAAAAATGGGCTGTAGACGTGAACTGAAGTTTGTGTTAGGGAGGACATCAGCCTATGGTAGTCCACCTAGCTGTGTGAGCCACAGTGCCATCACATCTGCATAGTAAGCAGGAGATCAGGATTCAAGTCCTGGCTTTGGCACAAATTATAATTAATTACTTTAGCTCCTACTCTTATTGATTTGTAATAGTTTGTTGTGTCACTGTGGTGCCAACTGCTGCTCAAATTGCTGCTGCAGATGCAGTACAATATGCTACAGCCATATGCCAAACAAAATGCCTTTCCTCTTGGTAGTGCCACATGGCCATCCACAGCCCAGTCCTCTTGTGACTACATTTTTGTGACCATCACTGCAAGCAATCACTTACAGTGGCTACATTCCTGCCTAGACTTTCTGCAGTATCACAGAAGGAACATCCAACTTCTCATAGCCCTATTACACAACCTCATTCAAACTCAGAGAGTTGCTGATAATGGCACCTTTATAATCTTAAAGGCATTCATGACTAACATCAAAGGCAACTAATGCTCATGACTGATACAGCATGCACTTAAAGCAAACTTAATTTGCATCCTCCTAGTGCCACTACTATTGCCACTCTTATGCCACTGGTGCAAAATCTGAACAGACATCATCTTTCAGAAGTAGAAACATGCCTAGCATCTTTCATTTATGTAACACAACTCCTTCTTGGTGTTGCATTTTTTCGCTACAGTGTATGTGAGTACAAAGTATGCCTGAATAAAGTCAAGAGGATTATGTTTCATTGTCAGCCAAAAACTTTGCAAAGAGATAACTTACAGTTCCCAAAAGAATGGCAGTGATATACCAATAATGTAGCCTGATAAGGGAAGCTGGGTCTATGTTGAAACAAACTTCTTGTAATGCAGAAGCAATTGGTGGCCTTCAGGTACCCTTGGAAGGCCAGTTTCTAAAGTTTGGGAATCTAGCCCACAATTGTGAAAGAGATAAGCTTATTGGACATAGGCGAAAGTGGTGGCATGAGGTGGGGAGCGACATCATTGCAACAAGAAATTGGGCCTTTCTCTAGACCTACCCTTCAGTGTCACTGATATACCATGTAATGGGAGTATACAATCCAGGCTGCCTCAGCACTTTGTCCTCCTCTGCTTTGCTGATAAGTGATCCACTACTGGCTGCTCTCTCCAGGTGCTCCTTGTTGACTGCTCATCTCACCAAATCACTGGTCTAAGTAGCCAATACTTGGAGATCAATACCCTATGGATGTACAACTCAGAACTTCAACACCTGATTGACAGTGCATCAGGCGAACTGTCACATGCTCACCATACTATCAATATCCTCATCAGTTCATGGCGAACTCATGTTGCAGACATGCCAACCAGAGCAGCCCCACGCCTATTGAGGACTCAATATACATAAGCTAAAGTTAGCATCATTCCTCCTCCTAGTGTATTGTCTGATTGTGGCACCTGTGCATGGGATGACTTGCATGTGTCTACTCCACCTATACAGGCAGTATACTTCGGCACAATTATGAACAGCACATGCCATAGGATAACAATGACGGAGGGTCATTCCATGTGCTACAAGGCACATATCTCACTCCTAAGAAACTGCATGCCACAAAACAGTATTAGTGAACTTTTAAATGTGAGTTCTCTAGTTGACGCAGCGCCAGCACGGTAGCTCAGCGTTTTTGGTCAGAGAGCTGGTTGGCCTCTGTAATAAAAAAACTCAGTGAAATGATCAACAGACGAACTTAATCGGATGTCATGTGATGTCTGCAACCAACAAACACAACGATCAACAACGAACAAAATGGAGGGGAAAAAAAAGTGAGCATTGCGCATCCTTCAGACAGTAGCTGGTCTTCTCTCAAACATCTTGTCCCTAAGAACGATGATTCACTCCAGTTGTGTGGTGATTGTCAGAAACTCACAACTATACCTTTATGGACAATTATACTAACCACCACATTCAGGACATTGCCCAGCTACTTAATGGAGCAAGTGCATTCATTGTTGTTGACTGTGGCAAGGCATAAAAGCAGATCCCAATGTGCAAAGATGACATCCATAAAACAGCAATAATTATGCCATTCAGCTTATTGGAGTACTGCTTTATGACTTATCTCAAACTTGGCAAAGGTTCTGTGAGCCATTTTGTTTACCTTAGCTTATTCCTACATCTTCAATATCCTAATCTATTCCTTCTCTGATGAAGAGGATGAAAAATACCTAGCCCAAGTTCTGTCTACTCTCACCAATAACAGCGTGCAAGTTAATCAAAAATCACATTTCAGCCACCGAACTGTTACCTTCCTTGGCCACACTGTCACCATCAAGGGTATCCATCCAATGTCTGATCACATTGCTTTTACCTGTGACATCTCATTACCCACAATCTACCACAATTTGTTCCATTCTATGGAAGTAGTTAACTTTTTTTGAAGACATTTGCCATATGCTACCTCTCTCCAGGCCCCTCTGGTAGATGTTCTGGCTGGTAAAAACATCTCTAGGACATGCAAGATACTGTGGTTGGATGAAAAATGATCCAAGTGTTTCATGCAATTAAGACTGCACTTTTGGAGGCTGTCACACATGTACACCTGCTGCCTGATGCACATATCTCCATCACAGCTGATGCAAGTGATACATTGCTTGCTGCACTCCTACAGCAACATGTTAGCAGCACTACACAACTGTCCAGTTCTTCTAGAGGAAATTCACTGCTCTTCAATGCAAATGGGCAGCATTCAACAGTGAACTTCTTGCAGTTTATGAAGCCATGGGATACAACAGTGAGGAATTTGAAGGATGCGAGGTCACGATTTTTACTGACCATAAGCCACTTAAGCCTCTTGTGGACACTATTGCATCTCTCGACAGGACCTCCCACCATGGGGAATCCAACACATGGACATTAGTAGTCAGTATATCACTGACATTTGGTACTGATGTGACTTTTGACTGGTAACCTCCACCACTTCTTCCTGCTCTGCTACAATGAACAGTTTCCTTGGCTATCCATGATCTCACACATCCAGGCATTAGAGCTACAACATGCCTCATAACAGAGCATTTTGTATTTCCTGGCATCAAGACCAACTGCCACTCTTGAACACATGCATGAATACCATGTCAACAGAATAACATTGGACATCACACTCAAACTTGTCTGGGAAACTCTGATATACTGAAGGGATGCATCTATCATATGCACATTGGCACCGTGAACCTCCCACTTCCTTCCTACGGAATAACATGTATCCTTTTGGCCATTGATCAGGTAACCAGATGGGTGGAGACCATATTTCTTTCAGATATCATGGCCGATTCTGTTGCATGCTTTTGCTTGTGGGTGGATTTCCCAGTTCAAATGCCGCACATCTATCATCGCTGACCACGGGTGTCATTTTGAGTTCCTACTCTTTGCCAAATTGGACAGATTCCATGCAACTGTGTACAACTTGCAGAGCAACAGACTAGCTGAATGTTGGCATCAGACCATTAAAGCAGCTCTCATCTGCCACAGTGGTTCCTGGTGGGAGGACCTTCCATGGGTTTTACTCAGCATTCATTTAGCTCACAAAGATGACCTGAACTCTTTGCATGCTGATATCCTCTATGCTGAGCCCTTACCTCTACTTGCTGAGTTTATCAGGGACACTAAGCTCTCACCTCAGGATGCACTCCCTACTCTAGTCGAGCATGTTTGTTTACCCATCACAAGTACATGTATATTAGCACAACATCCTCACACCATACCATAAGTGTTCATACACAGCAATGTGGCATGATGTGAATTTGCGATGTTACATGATGACATACACTCCTGGAAATGGAAAAAAGAACACATTGACACCGGTGTGTCAGACCCACCATACTTGCTCCAGACACTGCGAGAGGGCTGTACCAGCAATGATCACACGCATGGCACAGCGGACACACCAGGAACCACGGTGTTGGCCGTCGAATGGCGCTAGCTGCGCAGCATTTGTGCACCGCCGCCGTCAGTGTCAGCCAGTTTGCCGTGGCATACGGAGCTCCATCGCAGTCTTTAACACTGGTAGCATGCCGCGACAGCGTGGACGTGAACCATATGTGCAGCTGACGGACTTTGAGCGAGGGCGTATAGTGGGCATGCGGGAGGCCGGGTGGACGTACCGCCGAATTGCTCAACACGTGGGGCGTGAGGTCTCCACAGTACATCGATGTTGTCGCCAGTGGTCGGCGGAAGGTGCACGTGCCCGTCGACCTGGGACCGGACCGCAGCGACGCACGGATGCACGCCAAGACCGTAGGATCCTACGCAGTGCCGTAGGGGACCGCACCGCCACTTCCCAGCAAATTAGGGACACTGTTGCTCCTGGGGTATCGGCGAGGACCATTCGCGACCGTCTCCATGAAGCTGGGCTACGGTCCCGCACACCGTTAGGCCGTCTTCCGCTCACGCCCCAACATCATGCAGCCTGCCTCCAGTGGTGTCGCGACAGGCGTGAATGGAGGGACGAATGGAGACGTGTCGTCTTCAGCGATGAGAGTCGCTTCTGCCTTGGTGCCAATGATGGTCGTATGCGTGTTTGGCGCCATGCAGGTGAGCGCCACAAACAGGACTGCATACGACCGAGGCACACAGGGCCAACACCCGGCATCATGGTGTGGGGAGCGATCTCCTACACTGGCCGTACACCACTGGTGATCGTCGAGGGGACACTGAATAGTGCACGGTACATCCAAACTGTCATCGAACCCATCGTTCTACCATTCCTAGACCGGCAAGGGAACTTGCTGTTCCAACAGGACAATGCACGTCCGCATGTATCCCGTGCCACCCAACGTGCTCTAGAAGGTGTAAGTCAACTACCCTGGCCAGCAAGATCTCCGGATCTGTCCCCCATTGAGCATGTTTGGGACTGGATGAAGCGTCGTCTCACGCGGTCTGCACGTCCAGCACGAGCGCTGGTCCAACTGAGGCGCCAGGTGGAAATGGCATGGCAAGCCGTTCCACAGGACTACATCCAGCATCTCTACGATCATCTCCATGGGAGAATAGCAGCCTGCATTGCTGCGAAAGGTGGATATACACTGTACTAGTGCCGACATTGTGCATGCTCTGTTGCCTGTGTCTATGTGCCTGTGGTTCTGTCAGTGTGATCATGTGATGTATCTGACCCCAGGAATGTGTCAATAAAGTTTCCCCTTCCTGGGACAATGAATTCACGGTGTTCTTATTTCAATTTCCAGGAGTGTAGTTTGTGTGTCTCTTCAACCACCATATTCTGCTCTGCATAGGGTCCTTAGCCATGTAGATAACACAGTGGACATTGTTTTTAATGGGCAGCATCAGAATTTTCTAAAACAGAGACAAACCTGCTTGACCATTATGTGAGGAACCTTCTACAACAACAGATGCAGATGCGGTACCAACAAACAATACCCTCATTGTAAGTAACAATAACTCCACCCAGTGCTCTATCCCCCCCACAATGTATCCCCTGACACTAGTGTTAGGATACATGGCCGTTCTGTCTTTTCATAGCCCTATCTCCTCCTAGTGCTGTGGTCTTCACCATCGATGTGTCTGACTTCTGTGTCAAAGATCTATTTCTTCAACTTCATGCCAGAGTGGTCTTAATGTCTGTCACTTCTCCTCAGTCTCCCAAAGACTCACCAACCACTCACATCACCCTTCTTGACTCATTTCAATTGCTGAGTGATGCCAATGAGAACAACATCATGGTTGCCATTGACGGATACAGCATTCTCATGATTATTTTTCCTCTAACTGCACATCAAAATGATCACATGCACACACTGGAGATCCCTCTTTCCCATGCGGGCTGCCACCTGTGCTCATCTGGCAGGTTAAGAGACCACATGATCTCCAACATTTGCACCTCCAACCTTCCCCAGTCATCAAGAAATGGTCCAGATGTGTCACTCTTGGGGGCCTGTCTTCCAATACCATCTGACCACTGCTCCACTCTATGAGACCTATATCTTGTTGCAGTGTACACTTGTGCTTTCATGTATAAAGTTTATTCAGACTATAAAGTTCACATTGTTCCTTATAGTTGGACTACTTCTATTACCTCCAGTGAGTAGAGGGATAAATACACAAAAACTCATTCACTTCCTGACAAAGATCTTGATGGGGTGTCAGCACAGAAATCTCTACATATAGCTATGTAGCACTGCCTAACATAAACACGTTTTGGAGCACTACAGTTCTACCTGCAAGACTCAACAACTGAGTACTTGGTCAGTAACCACAAGTGCAGAGAATCACAGCATGTGACTATCTAATCATGTTCCTGGCATGAGAGGTTAAGAAGCAAAAGAATCAAACTAGATGGAGTCTATTAGCAGTTCTCTCCATGGAAAAGCATATGATTCAAAACATATCTAATATCAATGAAAAAGTTACTGACATGTTTCTGAAAAGAAAGACAGAAGAGTGGACATTGTAAAAAATTACACTTCTGTGATGTGCAGATGATACTGATGATATTGCACACTGGTTTATTTTGCATGTAGTTATGTTTTGTATTAAAAGTGTGTTTCATATGAACTGTGCAATGATTTTCAGATGTATGTATAATTTTCAATTTGCATGTGAACCTCCCAGCCCCCATGTCTTAGTCATGATCCATCACTGATACTGAACTGTGTACAGCAAGAGCTTATCAGTGAAAGAAAATGCAGTGAGGTTGAACAATTGAGGTTCAAGAAATCAAATCAATGATTACTTTCAAAAACTCTTATCAAATGTGCCCATTCAATGGGGCAAAATGACTTTCATGTTGTCCAGTTCACGTAAATCAATGGGCAAATAGCAACATTGTTACATTTGACAAAAATGAGAAAAGTATGGAAAAAAATGGAACTACTTGTATACTAGAATATGAAGACATGTAAAAAGTGGTAGTGTAGTTCATCTGTGAAAGCATATTACAGAGTCTGACAAGTGCAACAATAACATAACCTTTGACTAATAATTTAATGTGTGAGCAGGGAGACCACCAGCACCTTGAAAGTCATTAAAAACATAAGTGATGAAAGAAGATAAAGTCTGGTAAATTTGCAAAAGTTGATATACCCAAAAAAATATATAACATATATTTGCCTGCTGATAGTCATGGAAGATGGCCAACAAATATTCTCACTAATGAACAAAGAATGGCATCCATTGCTGCAGTAATGAAAACCAATAATACTCTTTATGATTTTTCAATTGACAGTAATGTATATTTAGATACTGAATGCTTAGTAGTGAGAGGAACAAACAAAGTTACCTTAATGAAGTAAGAGGTGCAATACACAAATTAAGGTAAGTTTTAGAAATCTATGTTACAAGCATTTCAAAAATATATGACCTCACTGAGTCATCCTTTGTGCACCTGGAAACCAGGATAACTAATAGGGAATTTAAAAATAAAAAAATAAACCAGAAAAAACCTCTAAGGATTTCAAAGGTGCATATATTTTATTATATTAACTGCTCAAAATGTACTGTGAAATACACAAGGATTACCAAGGAAAAGGGGAAATATGATATGCTGCCATTACTGCAACTGAAAGCAACTACCAGCATTCAAAAATAGAAATTCCTGAGAGACCATAAGAGAGAAGCTCATGTAACCAAAAATACAGCTCCCAGTGACTTCGATGCAAGTAATTCATCCATACAATGTAGCCTATCATGAAGGAGACCCTCAGAGATTTGGAATGAGTGAAGTTATACATCAACATACAGAAACAGCCACTGCAGGCCACTTCTGTGAAGTACCGTATTTACTGTAATCTAAGCCGTACCTAAAAAGTGAGACTCGAAATCAAGGAAAAAAAAAATCCTGAATCTAAGCCACACCTGAAATTTGAGACTCGAAATTCAAGGGGAGAGAAAAGTTTTAGACCACACCTCCATATCAAAATGAAGTTGGTCCATTGTAACATGAGAAGCAATTTAGGTTGAATGGATGAACATTCAGCTACAGTAGTTTGGTTTGAGTCGTAAGCGTAACAGTTAAGCTTTACCAAGTAGCCATTGCTATGTGTCAAGCGCTCCGTCCGTTTCTATACGGGTACCCTTCCTTTTTCATGTGCTTCGTCTGGTTTGAATCGATTGCTTATTTTGTTTTGATCTGATAAGTGCATTATTGTACAGTATCATGCATTGTCTGTTGCATTCTGATAATGAGTGTTTACAACCTGTCGCCACTCACGGCATGGCTTGCTTTTGTGCGCACTACCGCGGCTTAGAATAAAAATGAGAGAGGAATTGTCTCAAAAGTGAAACAATGTCAAGAGACTGCTATTTGTTGTTAGTTACACTGCTGCTTTCTTTGATAATGATCAACAAGAACCAAATAATAGACTGCATATGATAGAAGATGTTCTGCACAAGAGTTTAACGAAAATTTTTCTCCATTTTAAAATCTTTGCAGACACCTCTTTAGTACATTACATTCTGCACAGAAATTAGTCATCTTAGATTTAAAAATCTAATCAGTTACCGTGCTTCATTTCTGACTGTATCACTATTCAACATAAGAATAATACAAATATAAACATAACATGATGTATATTCTTCTGCGTTTGCTGTTGTCTCACTCTAGTTTCGTAGTTTATTAGGCAGACAGGATTTAAATGAAATAGCAGCAAACATGAAAGAATACATGGCATAATGTTTACATTCTTCTATTTTTTTTTAAATTAAATGACTGACGCAGAGGTTTTGGCACCAGTACTTATCTTTGTGCCTGCAAAGCATGCCTGTGTAGCACTACATGCATTCAAAGGCAGAAGTTAGTTGTGGCGGCACCTACCAACATTTTTCAGAACTTCCACTTACTTTACACTCGATTCTAAGCCAAGGACTGTATACTAACAAACACTTTAGGGTAACGATAATATACTCATACTGATAGTAATGGCAGTTATTTTAAAATTAATGTACTAGGAGAAGAACAGTCAATTTTAGAACAGACACTGCTGTTCCTCTTGCACTACTCAACTGCTCTTTTTATCTACTACTCCATATTAAGCACTTATGTAACTTTACTGACTTCATATACCACTAAAAGCAGTGAATATAGTAAACAGATAAAACTCTTTTAAAATAAGAACATCAGTGTTAACTAGAATTTGCTTCCCCAAGTTTAAACATTCATATAATTTATAGAAAAGGGGGGGGGGGAGGGGGGCTAGTAAGGTATTCTTTTATTTTTTTTCTTCAAATATCTGGGGATTTATAAAATCTAGCCTGATGTTTTCCAGGAAGCTGTTAAATATTTGGCACCAGAATATAAAACTCCACTCTGAACCCTAGTCAGAGACACTTACAATGCATAGAAATTATTTTGACATATAATATTGCTGCAAGTTATGCTACATGCAATACGGCATAGCAGTTACCATCGCTGGCTAGTGTGCTGCATAACACCAGTTCAAACCGACCATGAATGGTTACTTGTTATTTAGCGTATATGATTTCTGGAAGGTTTCTCAAAACTTCTTATGTCTGTATTGTTAGCGTATACTGGAATTTATGATGTTCATATAAAAGGCAGCAGTCTCTACCCAGGAGATCACTTCTGTTCTGTCTGTATGTTGGTGTTCATAATAAAAGTGCTTTCTGTGCTAAGTATTGTAATTCATTGTCAATCCTGCTTTCAGGTTTGGTTTGACTGTGGTTATGGCGTGATAGTATTGTGGCTGTGTATTTCGCAGAGTATCCTAAACTGAATCGTATTAACTATTACAAATACCATTAGGCAGTAAATATATTGCATGTAAATGTAAGAATCCCAAAGTCTCTAAAAAAAACCTCTGCAAAATTTTTGGTTATCAGCTTGATGTAGTATTTTTATTGTACACTTTATAGAATGAATGTTTTTCTGACCACAACTGGTTTGCCCCAGAATGAAAATATGACTTACGACCAGCACATATTACTTACATTAGAGAAAGTTCAAGGCTCCATATTAAAGAAGAAAACACCACCTTCCAAATATTATGATCTTTTATGTACAGATATGTCAGATATAGTAGGGTCAACATAAGGTATCTTATGCAAAAATACAAACAGCTATGCTTACTAGGAAAGTACAAGAAAAAACTTTATGCAAACCATAATAATATATCAATAAACACATAAATATTGAAATGCTATTTATGACTGAACTGAGAAATGTAAATGTCCTCTACATTACTGGACTCTGTCTCAAATCAGACTACACTTGCATCATTAGCATACTTGACTATACATAACAATGACATTAATGCAGAATAAGTCATATATATGGAGGAATCGCCGTTGTAAAAAATCCCAAAATATAGAAGAAATGCATACTGAAGCTCAAGAGATAAGTCAGGTATAGTGGCATTCTCCATAATATGTAAAACCATTCCAAAACAACTTTAGACAGTACATATACAAGCACTTCCTTCTAGTCCACAATTCGTGCACATACAGGTGATTATAGCTACTGTGCTGATCTCATCTCCTTTTCCACTGTTCTTCCCTCAGCTATGAAAGGGTAAAATTCTTCAACTATTTACTAGCAAAAACCAAATGGAGGAACATTTGTGAAGCAGATGATACTGACTAAAAATTACATCTTTCTTAGAAACATTGCTCTACACTGGTTGCTTTTCCTTCAAATTTGGAATACATTAAAGTCACAGGCATATGGATTTATAGAGAAAGGGCATTATGTATGGTGAGTTACATGAAGAATAATGGCAAATGACAATTATATGCCAAAATCTGCAGACTAAGAGAATACATTGTCAAGACACAAAGGAATTAAAGACATAAGCTGCCAGTGGGTATTGATTTATATCAATGGGGCAAGTTGAAAATTTGTCTCAGACAGGGATTTGAACCCAGGTCTCCTGCTTACCAGGTACATGTGCTGACCACTACACCATCTGGACACAGTAATTACCACAACCACACAGGCTACTCTAGTATATCTTCCATCAGACCCAAACTCTCAGTCAATAGCACACATTGCTGATGTAGTGCCCCTGCTCGTTAGCCCCAATACTCGCGGCATCTCACTGATTCCCATAAGAGTTCAAGTTTGGTGTTAATCTGCACTGAAGAGATCACTGACCATCATTGCCTTAATTATATGTGAATATGTGATGACTGTTCTTTTGGTCATGTCCGAATGAAACATACAACATTTTTGATCCTGCAGCCACTATGAATCAAGAAACAAAGGATTTAAAGACATTAGCTGCTAGTGGGCATTAATTTATATCAATGGGCAAGTGGAAAATTTGCGCCAGACCAGGCTTTGAGTGTTGGTCTCATTCTTATTTGGCAGATGTGCTCACCACTACACCATCCAGACACAGTGAGCACCACAATTGCACGGGCTACCTTAGCAAGCCTCCCATCAGACCCAAATCCTCAACTTATACCACACACTACTGACATAGTGTCCCTGTTCATTAGCCTGATTACTCATGGCATATCACAAATCCTCATAAGAATTCAAGCTTGGTGTGCATCTGCACTGAAGGGATCATTGGCCATCATCACCTTAATCACCTATGTTGGGTTAGTTTTTTCACACAAAAAGGCATATCAGGAAGAACAGATGCCACATATACAAAATCAGTCTACTGTCCCCAGAGCATGAGAGTATAACTGTAATATACAACAATATGAGAGTCACTGAATCACAATTAGTTGCAAATGTAATCAATGATTACTATGCAAGTTTTGTAAAAACTTACTTCAAACATTCACACAGTTCTCAGAGAAAAATGAAATTCCTTTGTGTTTGTATATTTCTGTGAAACTAATGCTAGTCAAGTTATATCTCATACAAAGAGTCCAATAAATAAATTGTATTCTAGTACTGACAATTTCCCTGATTTTACCATCAATAACAGTATAAGTAACAGATCTGTACCTACACAATGCATGATTAATAAATATCTGAGTGATACCAGTGACAACTACAAATCTACCAGTATGTCATTGTTCTCAGTGAAATACTAGTTTATCAAAAATTAAATAACTTCCCAGAAAGGAACTATATTCTCTTTGATGCCAGGGAGAATAAATCTGTAATCACTGCTGTATGAGTGTGTGAGAATTGCACTGCACTCTAGATACTCTCAACAAAAGGCAGTTGTGCTCTTTCTAGACCTACCAAAATCATTTGATGTTATAAACCACAAGATTTTACAAGGAAAACTGCAACCCTATTGTGTCAGAGATACCAAGTGTTAGCTATGATTAAGTTAACTCTGTGCAAAATTTTACCAGGTGGCTCCCTCTTTCGTTCCTTACCCCCATTCCATATTCACCTGCTACTTTCCGTTCTCTTCCTTTTCCTACAATTGAATTCCATTCCCACATTACTATTAAATTTGCACCATTGAGGCACTAATTCCCACTGTATCTAACTTTAATATATTCATTTCCCTGCTGCCCTCATGAACCATGGACATTGTCATTGGTGGGGAGGCTTGCATGCTTCAATGATACAGACAGCTGTACCATAGGCGCAACCATAACGGAGGGGTATCTGTTGAGAGACAGAGAAACGTGTGGTTCCTGAAGAGGGGCAGCAGCCTTTTCAGTAGTTGCAGAGGCAACAGTCTGGATGATGGACTGACCTGGCCTTGTAACATTAACCAAAACGGTCTTGCTGTGCTGGTACTGCGAATGGCTAAAAGCAAGGGGAAACTACAGCTATAATTTTTCCCGAGGGCATGCAGCTTTACTGTATGGTTAAATGGTGATGGTGTCCTCTTGCATAAAATATTCTGGAGGTAAAATAGTCCCCCATTCAGATCTCTGGGTGAGGGCTACTCAGGAGGATGTCATTATGAGGAGAAAGAAAACTGGCATTCTACGGATCGGAGTGTGGAATGTCAGATCCCTTAATCGGGCAGGTAGGTTAGAAAATTTAAAAGAGAAGTGGATACGTTAAAGTTAGATATAGTGGGAATTAGTGAAGTTCAGTGGCAGGAGGAACAAGACTTCTGGTCAGGTGAATACAGGGTTGTAAATACAAAATCAAATATGGGTAATGCTGGAGTAAGTTTAATAATGAATAAAGAAATAGGAGTGTGGTTCAGCTACTACAAACAGCATAGTGAATGCATTATTGTGGCCAAGATAGACATGAAGCCCAAGCCTACAACAGTAGTACAAGTTTCTATGCCAACTAGCTCCACAGATGATGAAGAGATTGAAGAAATGTATGATGAGATAAAGAAATTATTCCGATAGTGAAGAGAGATGAAAATTTAATAGTCATGGGGGAACAGAATTCGGTAGTAGGAAAAGGAAGAGAAGGAAAAGTAGTAGGTGAACACGGAATTGGGATAAGGAATGAAAGAGGAAGCTGCCTGGTAGAATTTTGCACAGAGCATAACTTGATCATAGCTAACACTTGGTTTAACAATCATGAAAGAAGGTTGTATACATGGAAGAGGCCTGGAGATACTGGAAGGTTTCATATAGATTATATTATGGTAAGACAGAGATTTAGGAACCAGGTTTTAAATTGTAAGACATTTCCAGGGGCAGATGTCGACTCTGACCACAATCTATTGGTTATGAACTGTAGAGTGAAACTGAAGAAACTGCAAAGAGGTGGGAATTTAAGAAGATGGAAAATGGATAAACTGAAAGCACCAGAGGTTGTAGAGAGTTTCAGAGAGAGCATTAGGGAATGATTGACAGGAACAGGGGAAAGAAATACGGTAGAAGAAGAATGAGTAGCTTTGAGAGATGAAATAGTGAAGCCAGCAGAGGATCACGTAGGTAAAAAGCCAAGGGCTAGTAGAAATCATTGGGTAATGGAAGAGATATTGAATTTAACTGATAAAAGGAGAAAATATAAAAATGCAGTAAATGAAGCAGGCAAAAAGGATTACAAACGTCTCAAAAATGAGATTGACAGGAAGTGCCAAATGGCTAACCAGGGATGGCTAGAGGACAACTGTAAGGATGTAGAGGCATATATCACTAGGGAAAATTAAAGAGACCTTTGGAGAAAAGAGCTCAGATGGAAAAACAGTTCTAAGCAAAGAAGGGAAAGCAGAAAGGTGGAAGGAGTATACAGAGGGTCTATACAAGGGCGATGTACTTGAGGGCAATGTTATGGAAATGGAAGAGGATGTAAGTGAAGATGAAATGGGAGATGTGATACTGCAAGAAGAATTTGACAGAGCACTGAAAGACCTAAGTTAAAACAAGGCCCCAGGAGTAGACAACATCCCATTAGAACTACTGATAGCCTTAAGAGAGCCAGCTGTGACAAAACTCTACCATCTGGTGAACAAGATGTATGAGACAGGTGAAATATCCTCAGACTTCAAGAAGAATATAATAATTCCAATCCCAAAGGAAGCAGGCGTTGTCAGGATGCGAAAATTACCTAACTATCAGTTTAATAAGTCACAGCTCCAAAACCTACAGAAAGCTTTTGAGAAGCTTGACTGGAATACTCTCTTTCAAATTCTGAAGGTGGCAGGGGTCAAATACAGGGAGCAAAAGGCTATTAACAATTTGAACAAGAACCAGATGGCAGTTATAAGAATCTAGTGGAATGAAAGGGAAGCAGTGGTTGGAAAGGGTGTGAGACAGGGTTATAGCCTATCGCCAATGTTATTCAATATGTATATTGAGCAAGAGGATGCCGTTATCAGGAGAAAGAAAACTGGCGTTCTACGGATTGGAGCGTGGAATGTCAGATCCCTTAATCGGGCAGGCAGGTTAGAAAATTTAAAAAGGGAAATGGATAGGTTGAAGTTAGATATAGTGGGAATTAGTGAAGTTCGGTGGCAGGAGGAACAAGACTTCTGGTCAGGTGACTACAGGGTTATAAACACAAAATCAAATAGGGGTAATGCAGGAGTAGGTTTAATAATGAATAGGAAAATAGGAATGCGGGTAAGCTACTACAAACAGCATAGTGAACGCATTATTGTGGCCAAGATAGATACGAAGCCCACACCTACTACAGTAGTACAAGTTTATATGCCAACTAGCTCTGCAGATGACGAAGAAATTGAAGAAATGTATGATGAAATAAAAGAAATTATTCAGATTGTGAAGGGAGACGAAAATTTAATAGTCATGGGTGACTGGAATTCGAGTGTAGGAAAAGGGAGAGAAGGAAACATAATAGGTGAATATGGATTGGGGGACAGAAATGAAAGAGGAAGCCGCCTGGTCGAATTTTGCACAGAGCACAACATAATCATAACTAACACTTGGTTTAAGAATCATGAAAGAAGGTTGTATACATGGAAGAACCCTGGAGATACTAAAAGGTATCAGATAGATTATATAATGGTAAGACAGAGATTTAGGAACCAGGTTTTAAATTGTAAGACATTTCCAGGGGCAGATGTGGACTCTGACCACAATCTACTGGTTATGACCTGTAGATTAAAACTGAAGAAACTGCAAAAAGGTGGGAATTTAAGGAGATGGGACCTGGATAAACTAAAAGAACCAGAGGTTGTACAGAGACTCAGGGAGAGCATAAGGGAGCAATTGACAGGAATGGGGGAAATAAATACAGTAGAAGAAGAATGGGTAGCTTTGAGGGATGAAGTAGTGAAGGCAGCAGAGGATCAAGTAGGTAAAAAGACGAGGGCTAGTAGAAATCCTTGGGTAACAGAAGAAATATTGAATTTAATTGATGAAAGGAGAAAATATAAAAATGCAGTAAGTGAAACAGGCAAAAAGGAATACAAACGTCTCAAAAATGAGATCGACAGGAAGTGCAAAATGGCTAAGCAGGGATGGCTAGAGGACAAATGTAAGGATGTAGACGCCTATCTCACTAGGGGTAAGATAGATACCGCCAACAGGAAAATTAAAGAGACCTTTGGAGATAAGAGAACAACTTGTATGAATATCAAGAGCTCAGATGGAAACCCAGTTCTAAGCAAAGAAGGGAAAGCAGAAAGGTGGAAGGAGTATATAGAGGGTCTATACAAGGGCGATGTACTTGAGGACAATATTATGGAAATGGAAGAGGATGTAGATGATGATTAAATGGGAGATATGATACTGCGTGAAGAGTTTGACAGAGCACTGAAAGACCTGAGTCGAAACAAGGCCCCCGGAGTAGACAATATTCCATTGGAACTACTGACGGCCGTGGGAGAGCCAGTCCTGACAAAACTCTACCATCTGGTGAGCAAGATGTATGAAACAGGCGAAATACCCTCAGACTTCAAGAAGAATATAATAATTCCAATCCCAAAGAAAGCAGGTGTTGACAGATGTGAAAATTACCGAACTATCAGCTTAATAAGTCACAGCTGCAAAATACTAACATGAATTCTTTACAGACGAATGGAAAAACTGGTAGAGGCCAACCTCGGGGAAGATCAGTTTGGATTCCGTAGAAACACTGGAACATGTGAGGCAATACTGACCTTACGACTTATCTTAGAAGAAAGATTAAGGAAAGGCAAACCTACGTTTCTAGCATTTGTAGACTTAGAGAAAGCTTTTGACAATGTTGACTGGAATACTCTCTTTCAAATTCTAAAGGTGGCAGGGGTAAAATACAGGGAGCGAAAGGCTATTTACAATTTGTACAGAAACCAGATGGCAGTTATAAGAGTCGAGGGACATGAAAGGGAAGCAGTGGTTGGGAAGGGAGTAAGACAGGGTTGTAGCCTCTCCCCGATGTTGTTCAATCTGTATATTGAGCAAGCAGTAAAGGAAACAAAAGAAAAATTCGGAGTAGGTATTAAAATTCATGGAGAAGAAATAAAAACTTTGAGGTTCGCCGATGACATTGTAATTCTGTCAGAGACAGCAAAGGACTTGGAAGAGCAGTTGAATGGAATGGACAGTGTCTTGAAAGGAGGATATAAGATGAACATCAACAAAAGCAAAACAAGGATAATGGAATGTAGTCTAATTAAGTCGGGTGATGCTGAGGGAATTAGATTAGGAAATGAGACACTTAAAGTAGTAAAGGAGTTTTGCTATTTGGGGAGCAAAATAACTGATGATGGTCGAAGTAGAGAGGATATAAAATGTAGGCTGGCAATGGCAAGGAAAGCGTTTCTGAAGAAGAGAAATTTGTTAACATCCAGTATTGATTTAAGTGTCAGGAAGTCATTCCTGAAAGTATTCGTATGGAGTGTAGCCATGTATGGAAGTGAAACATGGATGATAAATAGTTTGGACAAGAAGAGAATAGAAGCTTTCGAAATGTGGTGCTACAGAAGAATGCTGAAGATTAGATGGGTAGATCACGTAACTAATGAGGAAGTATTTAATAGGATTGGGGAGAAGAGAAGTTTGTGGCACAACTTGACCAGAAGAAGGGATCGGTTGATAGGACATGTTCTGAGGCATCAAGGGATCACCAATTTAGTATTGGAGGGCAGCGTGGAGGGTAAAAATCGTAGAGGGAGACCAAGAGATGAATACACTAAGCAGATTCAGAAGGATGTAGGTTGCATTAGGTACTGGGAGATGAAAAAGCTTGCACAGGATAGAGTAGCATGGAGAGCTGCATCAAACCAGTCTCAGGACTGAAGACCACAACAACAACAACAACAACATATTGAGCAAGCAGTAAAGGTGTGGTGGCAGCACCGTCCAATGCACGAAGGGCTGAACCATGGCACTGCCGACACAAGTAGGGGCAGCTGTACCGTTACACCGAATTCCGGCAACGGTGCGTGGCACAACAGACCGCACGGGGACAAAAGCAGGCGGACAGTGTGAGCTAGTTGACGCGATGCGACACACGTCTCTCAGTTCTCCCACCACGGACCACGTGCATCGTGTCAATGTGACTACGCCGTAAATGCGTACGCGCGGTCGTAAACACAGTCACCGTTAAAGTGTCTTTCGCCCCTTTGCAGACGTTACGGCGCCTCCGGTCATGCCAGGAGCAGAACATTCTGTGACTCAGCCTTTTGTCTTGCTCGGTCCACGCGGTCGCGCCACGGCTCATCACTGGAGTGTATACCCTCCGGGATCAGTGATCGAGCCGTGCCGCCAGTGCAACACACCTGTATGGACGGACATTAGCAATGTTGTTTGTCATTTATTAGAACAGTAGGAAGAATAAATGTGTCCTGTCCCGAAACTTCTCCAGTCGTTTTTCGTCACCAAGCCTCTCCCTTGAGCATAGTGTGTGGGCGCGGCGATAAAGCTGGTTCACTGCACGTGAGTGACTGTAAGCGGGGATACCACACATTCCCGCTTCAAAGGAAACAAAAGAAAAATTTGGTGTAGGAATTAAAATCCATGGAGAAGAAATAAAAACTTTGAGGTTTTCCAATGACATTGTTCTTCTGTCAAAAACAGCAAAGGACCTGGAAGAGCAGTTCAACGGAATGGACAGTGTCTTGAAAGGCGGATATAAGATGAACATCAACAAAAACAAAATGAGGATAATGGAATGTAGTCTAATTAAATCAGGTGATGCTAAGAGAATTAAATTAGGAAATGAGGCACTTAAAGTAGTAGATGAGTTCTGATATTTGGGGAGCAAAATAACTGATGATTCTCGAAGTAGAGAGGATATAAAATGTAGACTAGCAATGGCAAGAAAAGCATTTCTGAAGAAGAGAAATTTGTTAAAATCAAGTATGGATTTAAGTGTCTAGAAGTCTTCTATAAAAGTATTTGTATGGAGTGTAGCCATGTATGGATGTGAAACATGGACGATAAATAGTTTAAACAAGAAGAGAATAGAAGCTTTCACAATATGGTTCTGCAGAAGAATGCTGAAGATTAGATGGGTAGATCACATAACTAATGAGAAGGTGCTGAATAGAATCAGGGAGAAGAGGAATTTGTGGCGCAACTTGACCAGAAGAAGGGATTGCATAGTAGGACACATTCTGCATCATCAAGGGATCACCAGTTTAGTGATGGAGGGAAATATGGAGGGTAAAAATCATAGAGGGAGACCAAGAGACGAATACACTAAGCAGATTCAGCAGGATGTAGGTTGCAGTAGTTACTCAGAGATGAAGAAGCTTGCACAGGATAGAGTAGCATGGAGAGCTGCATCAAATCAGTCTCTGGACTGAAGACTACAACAACAACAACAACAACAACAGACTGTTCAACATAACACACTGAAAACAATCCTTTTGAGCCTGTACTTAAATGAAACTAAATTACATTTCTTCATAATATGTGAATTGAGCTTCAAGGAAGATGGAGCATATGGATACAGACTACATAATTGCAAAATTGTAAGCATATTGTGTAGATCCTGAGTCGCAGATAGTCACAACAAAAAGACTGTCATGGAATAAGCTTTCACCCAACAAGGCCTTAGTCAAAAATAGATGACAGACACATGCATCACACACTCATGCAAGCATAACTGTCACACACATGATCACAATCTGTGGCAAATGAAGTCACATTGAGTGTGGCTTTAGCTGCGGCAGACTGTGGTCCTGTGTGTGTGTGTGTGTGTGTGTGTGTGTGTGTGTGTGTGTGTGTGTGTGTGTCATCTGTTCATCAGTTCTCGAAACACTGTACATATGAGGTTTCAAGCCATTGTATTTCCCTTGCAAGAATCAACAAGCAGAGAAATGCTAAACAATGAGTGCCCTTTGTAAGCATTGTCAATGCAGTCACGTTGCTGTCATTATCACATCAAATTTAGTTTAGTTTCGTGTGGTATTCACTGTGAAGAGGTTGTTGTTAGTGTGCACTCTCTGTTAGATAAAAAATGACTTCACAAGGAAGGGGAATGGTTGAGCTAGTGATGCAAAATTACCGCAGTGAAAGTAATTCTACATCCAATGAAGGTAAGATGAATTATTATTAATTTTATCTATGAGATAATCATCCACAGAGATACAGATTGTTAGTTTATTGACTTGATTCCCATTCATTGTTTGTATACTGTATTTTAGAAATTACAGAAGCAGAAGAAAAGAATGGTGAAACCTCGGCTGCAATACAAAACTGTTCCGAAATGAAATGACTGCAAGAGTTAACTGAAGAAGATTGCAATGATTTCAAAGTGCTTAGCTTGGGTTCACCAGATGATTACATACCCGAAAACAGCATGGGTTCTTCATCATCATCATCATCATCATCACCATCACCATCTCTGAGGTCAAAGAAAGGGAGAGCTGCAGTTCAACAGGAACTGCAACTATCTTTAGAAAATCTTGGTAAGCAAAATAATAATCCATGGGTCTTGTTTAACATTTCAAATACTAATTTCTTAGTCACAAATTATTTGACAAACAAAATACATATACTGGGACTATCGTTTGAATATGGTTGTGTGTACGCATTTTCTTAGTGGTCCTTAATTACATTCTGATTTATTTCTTCTCCTAACTGCGATATTACTAAAATAATAACACATGTGCATTTCAATAGAGCTAGGGCCTCATTTATTGTCTTTGGGTGAAGTGGTACATTTTGTCATAATTATTGCATGTCATAATTTTTAAAATACAATGGGACTGTAAGATTCATAGTTGATTAATGTGGTATATTATGCTAGATAAGGCACTAACATCAGTAATATAATTTTCTCCTTTCCAGGCAATGTCACAAAGGAGATACAATATGGAAATCCACGTTCACCAACAAATCAGCTATTCAGTCCTGATTCTTCAATTTGTGTGGGCAAAGGTTTTGTGATGTTAATGAACATGCAACAGGCAGAAGTTATTCCAGTGACTGTTGAGTCTAATGATGAAGAACATGGGCAATCTGACAGAGGAAATGAAGTTGGTAAGGAAAATAAAATGAGAAAAAGAAGTAAGAACACTGACAAGTGGAAAAAGAACATAAGAAAAATGAATAGGCAGTCAGGAAAGGCGTACAAATCAACTGCTAATAAAGAAGTACCAGCCAGAACATTTAAGTATAAAGATTGTTCCAAATGCCTGAGAAAGTGTAGTGAGAACATCAGCGAGACTGAAGGGAGACAGATGTTCCAAGGATTCTGGATGATGAAAGATTTAGAAAAGCAGTGACAGTATTTAGATCCACTTATTAAGGTGGTACCTAAAGCAAGATCACGTTCTGAAAGTGCGCAGTCTTGAAGAAATGTCACAAAGAAGTGTGTTCTCCTGAAAAATGGTAGTGAAGTTCAAGTGTATCTAGGGTTTTTCCTTAGCATTTTTAATATATCAGAAACATTTGTGTGATATATACAGAAGGAATGGGACAGCAGCAATATGATTCTGTCTGCTAACAAGAGGGGTCATCATCATCCAGGTATAAGGAGATCCGACGAAAGGGAGAGAATAAGGAACCATATAAAATCATTTCCTACCATTCCATGCATTACTGCCAACAGAGCACTGTGCGACAGTTCTTACCAGGAGATTTGAATGTACAAATAATGCTTGAACTATATAAGAAATGTTGTGAAGAGGAACAGGCTACTGCTGAAAAATATTGGCTTTACAGAGAAATACTCAATACAGAGTTTAACTTAGGCTTTCATGTACCAAGAAAAGATGTATGTGACCACTGTTATCGCTTTCAGAATCTCTCTGAAGAAAATCAAGAGGCAGAGAAAGACCAGCACTTAGAACACCTAAAGAGAAAGGAGGGTGTTAGGATACTAAAAAATGAATTGAAGGAGCGGGCCAAAGCAGGAGAATGTCATTTACTGGAGTTTGACCTAGAAGCTGTGAGATACGGTCCACACATAGCAGCAAAAGCCATTTTTTACAAAAGAAGACTGGCAGTATATAACCTCACAGTATACAATACTGTTACCAGGGAAGCTAGAAATTACATCTGGCATGAAGGTGTGGCTAAACGCAGCTCAATTAAAGTAGCATCATCCCTATTTCAAGAACTCCAGAAGATTGCAGATGGCCATCCAGTTGTTTTGTTCTCCGACACTTGTGGTGGACAGAACCGAAATGTCAACATGAGTACCATGTTCCTTCATGCTGTCCAAACATTGAACATCCCAGTGATACAGCAGTGCTTCTTTGAGCCTGGCCACTCTTTAATGGAGTGTGGTTCAGTCCATACCCATATAGAGAGGGCTGCAAAAAAATGTTAATATTTATGACCCTTCGGGGTGGTATACTGTTGTTCAAACTGCTACAAAACAAAGACTGTATGAAGTCATTGAAATGGACCAGAAGAACTTTTTGGATTTTGGTGCTATGCAGAAGGAAAAGTTTAATAATACTAAAATTGACAGTGAAGGAAATCAAGTACAATGGCTTAAAGTGACGCAACTTCAGTATCGCAAAAGTGATGTTAATCACATCTTTTTCAAGCATTTCCATAATCAACAATTCAGAAGTTTGCCAGTTTCCAAAAACTCCCAAAATTCCGATACAGTCTTCCAGTTGGAACCGAAATACCATGGAGCACTGAAACTTCAGGAAGAGAAGGTAAAAGACCTCCTGGATCTATGCCGCAGTGGCATTATCAGGGAACAGTACCACGCATTTTACAAGACTCTTCAAGAAGAAATAGCTGGAGATTCATACTGTGGTGGCAACAGTTGTGATGAAGTTAGCTAGAAAGTGAACATTCATTGGTGATGTAGGTACAAATTCTGCTCATATGTTTTTACTTTTACTGTACCCTATATGTTTTTAATGAGTAAATTACCTTTATAAGTTATATTTTGGCAAACCAAATGTGTATCTCCAAAGTGTAAAACCTCTATGTAGATTTATTCTCTTAGGATCATAAAGACATGTCTCCTTAGCACCATATTAAAAATTAATAGTGGTAGTCCAGTAAGAACCATTTTTATAAATATATTATCATCTGACAGATTTTTAAGTGTATTTATGTGTAGTGTAGAAATTTTTCAATAAAGTTTGTGTTAGTCACTAAAAAACGAAATGTACTTCTTAAAATATCGTTTTTTTAACCTCCTGTAAAGTAGCTACAATGGAGTTACATTCCTCTGATCCTCACACGATGATATGGTGAGTAACAACTATCCTTTTCATAATATTGTTACATTCTGTCCTGGATTTTCTATTGTTCTCATGTTTTGTAGACAGTCACATAAAAGTGGTGAGGTAGACATTTATAGAAGAAAATGAAATAGAATGTGAAAAGTCAAAAAGACTGATGAGCTGAGTGCCGAAATGGTATTTGAGATTGCAGTAATAAATTTGAAACTAAGGAAAAACAACGTGTTTATAGCAGCCCTACATAGAGCCCCTTGAAGCAGCATTGAAGTAATTTTTACTGGAGAAAACATCAATGTATAAAATCATATGTTGTTTGCTGAAGACATCAATGTAGGCTCATTAAACAACAGGATCAATTATATGCATTATGTCAACTTAATAAAGTGTTATAACTGTAACTCCATAAACTCAACAGGTGCAACAATTACTACAACTACACAGCCTTGCATTGATCACATTCTCACAAACATAACAGATGAGAAAGTACACTTAATCACATTAATTCTGGCCATGGCAAATTTATATACAATAGGAAATTTAATTATGAGAAACCTAAGAAGAGATTAGGGAAAGGAAAATGGAAAACAGTACACAATAAAACTGATGTAAATGATAAATCATTTTTATAAGCTGTTCAATAGAACTTTAAACAATACATGTCCTGTAGTAAAAGAACAAAACTAAGTTACCACACTTACGTGAATCTGATGGCCATAGAATGTAACGCACATTCCTATTAAAAATTAAAATTAAAAAAAATCATTATTGCACCACTGGTAGACTAAATTTTTTTTATACAAAAATGGATGTACACATTAACTATAAAAGAAAAATGCTTCTTAAGTGGCCCATTGTTTCCGCCTTGGAATTCCATTGTTAAGTGACACAGTTATTATTTAAAAAATGCCTAACTTGATCACCTACATGACATGCAAACAAACATACCATTAATTACAGACTGCACTCATCATTATTCACTATGTCATCAATACTGGTATCCTCAGAGTAGTCTACATAAGAAACAGAATCATTTCCTCTTTGTCCATCAACCTTGGTGTCATTCCAGAGCACATCATCTTCACTGCCATCCAAATGATTTGAAATACAACATTTCTGGAAGGACTTTATGATCATTGGTGCTTCAATGCTTTTCCACACAGCCGGATCCCAATGTGCAGTAATTTGGTTTGTTTCGCAAATCTATTTTTCATACTGTTCCTGAATGTAAATGTTGAAAGGTTTATTTATACTAATGTCCAGGGGATGAAGCAAACAAGTTTATTTCTCTGGGAATAACAATAAGGTTACACCCTGATGTTTTAATGGTAAATTATTTTCTCCAGTTCTCGTCAATCATTTAATTACATAGTATATCAAACCAAGTTGGCATCTCATCAGCACTGTCTATTTGGCCCATCCAAAAACTCTTCTCTTTACAAAGTGTGATGACATATGACTAAAATTCTTGAAGTTTTTTCACAAAATCCTGTAGAAGTTTTTGGCAAGTTATAGTATGGCATTGTAGAGATAAGCCTATATATCTCACAAAGAGATCAAACCATCCATGGCTAACCTTCAACTCTTGCCTTGCTTTATTAAGAATTGGAGCCTCTTCTTTTCTTTTGTTTCTTATGGTGTCACTAGTCACAGCTTGCCCATTCCTCCTCCTTTCATGGACAAATAACAAAACTTTTACTTCAGTGTCAAGATTTCTTCCTCTGCAAGGCCCAGAGAATTTATTTCTAGCAGTGGTAGCTGCAAATAATGCCATTTTCAGTTTCTTCCACAACTGAATGTTACTCTCAGCTACACAGAGCTCTTGTCCTGCTCGTGTGTTACCATATTTTTCAGCATAAGGAATTACTTGACACTTTAAAGTAGCATCATGCAATGTTCTTCTCTACCAGCCTTCTATTTCATGAATACTTAATACAAAACTGCATTATACAGTAATAGGCGAACAATAATGTAACAAAGCTGAGAATTACAGCTATTTATTGTGATGTAAGAAACAGAAATTTCATTGATGTTGCTGGTGAATGATGCATTCAAGTTTGTACTTAAATGTTATCCAGTCTTATGTGCACCACAATTTAAAATACTGCATATGGTGAAAGAAAGTGTGCATTAGATTCATGTAAGTAAGGTACAAACGGTGTTAAATATACTTCAGAGATAATAAATGACAACATTCTTAACAAACTATGAACAAGTTTAGAATGATATAGAGGCACCGCCCAACCTTAAAGTTGAGAAATATGGCTGTCAAATAAGCAACTCCAGTTGTGCTAGTAAAACAGCCTGGGAAATAATGCATTAAGTGTGAGGGAAATATCAGTATCATGAAAACAACACCATACAGTTAAAATAAAATGATTAAATTATAAACTACAGAAAATAAATGTATAAGAAATTTATACAAAAGTACACCAAAATAGACACAAATGACATATGTGACTGATCACACAACTTTAATGTTAGAAACATTAGCCAACCTTTTTTCATCCACTACATTACTGAGGTGGACCGCCTAGCAATCATCTCAAAACTTGAAGATAAAATGTCACGCAACTGGGATGAAATTTCACCTAAGTTGCTAAAGGGATGCAGAAGAGAATTAGTTAAACCTCTGACACACCTAATAAATATCTCCTAATAAATATTTCACAAAATCACTTAAATTCTATCAGTGTACAAAAAGGGGATAAAAACTGATATTAAAAATCTAAAGACCAATGTCATTATCTTCAGAACTTGTGAGGCTGCTGGAGGAAGTAATATTAAATCATGATGAGTCATATTTGATCAGACATAACATAGTCAATAATCTACAGCATGGTTTTAGCAAAGGAAGTTCTACTGTAACAGCAGTAGCAACTTTTATACATGAAATATTAAACAATCTGGGTAAAGGAAACAAGGCAACAGGCTCTTTCCTAGATATGAGTAGGCCTAAAGCCTTTGATACTGTGGATCAAATCATTTTATTGTATAAAATGGAAGCAATATGGATGGGAGGAGTTGCCTTACAACTACTTTCCTCTTATTTAAAAGACAGGAAACTGTGTTTTAAGCTAACAGATAAAACAAATGAACAGTTGCTAACAACTATGTCAACCTATGGGATACTTCATTGTGGCACACCTCAAGGAAGTATGTTAGAGCATTTTCTGTTCCTTGAGAATGTAAATTATTTAACTGAAGCGCAAAACTGCTAGGTTGTAGAGTATGCAGAACACGTATCCAATGCTGGCTGGGGTGGTGATGCAAACTGCTGTCAACAGCAGGGAAGTCAATCACAATACTGTCTTGACTTACCTTACTGCGACTAAGATACTTGTAAATAAAGAGAAGATACTGACAATGCAACTTCTGGTTAGTTCTAATCTGAATATAAATGTTACTCCAGTTACACCTCCAATGGCACATGTGTACACTTCACTTTAGGAGTAAAGGAGGCTGTTCATCAAATAGTAGAAGTATTGACTAGTCAACAGCCACACAAAAATTATTGAAAACTTGCTAGATTTCAGACAAATCCTTTAACGAGCTTGAGTACACACTCACTCACACACACACACACACACACACACACACACACACACTCTCTCTCTCTCTCTCTCTCACACACACACACACACACACACACACACACACACACACACACACAAGCTCATTCACCTTTTTTTGTGTGTCAGTTGACAACTGGTGAAGTAGCAGAATATCAGACCACTTGATGGAAGCTGTGATTAATAGTCAACTGAAGCATGCAACATCATTTTTCGAAGTTTACATGAAGCTATGTGAATGAATGAACAAACACTGTAATGATATTTGTTGACTGTATTAAAGAAGTTCAGTAATCTGGAATGTATCAAAGATGAAATATAATTAATATGTCATGATATCTAATTGACAACTGAAAATATGTAAAATCCATTGTAAACAAATGTCCAAATTATGATCTAAAAAATTCATACATATAAAAGTGATATTAATCATTATTCAGCTAATTATGAATACACAAGATTCATGCTAGTGTTTGAATCAAACCTGTATTTATAAAGTTATTAAAATATATAATTCACACATTATTGTGGAAAGGTTTTTCGTGTAATTTGTCCATATTGATCTTGATATTTTAGCACATTAACTAAGTGACAATTTTTGTAAGAAATAGTAGAACCAAATTTTGTAACATGGCTTGGAAAACTAATCAAATTTTAATTGTAAACTTAAAAATATCTGTCTGAAACATTGTATGTTCTCATATCATGATTGTTAAAATATATACAGGGTGTCACCTAACATTACCGCTGGACATATTTCGTAAACCACATAAAATGCTGACCAATCGATTAGACAGACCGAACGTGAGGAGAGGGGCTAGTGTAATTGGTTAATACAAACCATAAAAAAATGCACGGAAATATGTTTTTAACACAAACCTACGTTTTTTTAAATGGAACCCTGTTAGTTTTGTTAGCGCATCTGAACATATAAACAAATACATAATCAATGCCGTTTGTTGCATTGTAAAATGTTAATTACATCCAGAGATATTGTAACCTAAAGTTGACGCTTGAGTACCACTCCTTCGCTGTTCGATTGTGTGTATCGGAGAGCACCGAATTACGTAGGGATCCAAAGGGAACGGTGATGGACCTTAGGTACAGAAGAGACTGGAACAGCACATTACGTCCACATGCTAACACCTTTTTATTGGTCTTTTTCAGTGACACACATGTACATTACCATGAGGGGTGAGGTACACATTCGACGGGCGTTTCATAGGACGTGGAGGACGCATAAATTGGCCAGCCCGTTCTCTTGATCTTACACCTCTGGACTTCTTTCTGTGGGGTGCGTTAAAGGAGAATGTGTACCGTGATGTGCCTACAACCCCAGAGGATATGAAACAACGTATTGTGGCAGCCTGCGGCGACATTACACCAGATGTACTGCGGCGTGTACGACATTCATTACGCCAGAGATTGCAATTGTGTGCAGCAAATGATGGCCACCACATTGAACATCTATTGGCCTGACATGTCGGGACACACTCTATTCCACTCCGTAATTGAAAACAGAAACCACGTGTGTACGTGCACCCCACCCCTCATGGTAATGTACATGTGCGTCAGTGAAAAAGACCAATAAAAAGGTGTTAGCATGTGGACGTAATGTGGTGTTCCAGTCTCTTCTGTACCTAAGGTCCATCACCGTTCCCTTTGGATCCCTATGTAATTCGGTGCTCTCCGATACACACGATCGAACAGCGGAGGAGTGGTACTCAAGCGTCAACTTTAGGTTACAATATCTCCGGATGTAATTAACATTTTACAATACAACAAACGGCACTGATTACGTATTTGTTTATATGTTCAGATGTGCTAACAAAACTAACGGGGTTCCATTTAAAAAAACGTAGGTTTGTGTTAAAAAACATATTTCTGTGCATTTTTTTATGGTTTGTATTAACCAATTACACTAGCCCCTCTCCTCATGTTCAGTCTGTGGAATCGATTTGTCAGTATTTGATGTGGTTTATGAAATATATCCAGCAGTAACGTTAGGTGACTCACCCTGTATATGGAGCAGACGCAGTAGCCGTGGGATAGCTAGTATTTTAGGGTCAATGTTAAGCCACCTCTGTGGTGCAACAATAAGATTTTTGAAATCATTTAGCTCTTTTGGACACATAATTTTAATTTGATTAGCTTGGACAGTAGCTCCTGATATGCGAAGAGCTCAGTCTTTCTTACAGGTGAATATTAATACATTTAAGAGATACACACCCTATTTCAATGTCAGCAAAAATCGAGAAGTTAAGTAATCATATTTTTAGCCATCAAGCCTTGTTACATTTTAAATACAACACTTATACTGTACGGCAAGTGGTCTGCTTTACTAATAAAGTATTTACATTTCTACATCTACATCTATACTCTGTGAACCACTGTGAAATACACAGCAGAGGGTATGTCCCACTGTACCAATTAATAAGGCTTTTGAAATTTCCTGACAGATTAAAACTGTTTGCCAGACCGATACTTGAACTAGAGACCTTTGCTTTCGCGGGCAAGTGCTCTACCAACTGAGCTACCCAAGCAAGACTCACGACTGCTCCTCACAGCTTCAGTTCTGCCTGTACCTCGTCTCCTACACAGTTTTAATCTGTCAGGAAGTTTCATATCAGCGCACACTCCGCTGCATAGTGAAAGTCTCATTCTGGTAATAGGGCTTCTTCCCATTCCATTCACATATGGAGAGGAGGAAAAATGATTGTTTAAATGCCTCATTGCATGGTTTAATTAATTTAATCGTATCCACACAGTCCCTGTGGCAGTGATATGTAGGGAGTCATAGTGAATTCCTTGGGTCATCAATTAATAACAGTTCCTGAAACTTCGTTAGTATACTTTCTCAGTATAATTTCCATCAATCTTCAAGAGCATGCCAGTTCAGTTCTCTCAACATCTTAGTGACACTCTCCTGTGGATCAAACAAACCTGTGATATCGATGGTACCCTTCTCTGTATACATTCAATATCCCCTGAAGTCCTATTTGGTACAGCTTCAACACACCTGAGCAATATTCTAGGATGGGTCACATGAGTGATTTGTAAGCAACCTCATTTGGAGACTGATTGCTTTTCCCTAGTATACTACCAATAAACCAAAGTCTGCTACCTCCTTTACCCATGAATGAACCTACATGAATGTTCCTACTATGTGTGAAACCCAAGTGTTTGTATGAGTTTATAGATTCCAGCTGTGACTTACTAACATTATATCCATAAGGTACTATGTTTTTCATTTTGTAAATGTACAATTTTACATTTTGTAACATTAAAAGCAAACTGCCAGTCACTGCACCACTTTGAAATCTTATCAATGCCTAACTGAAAATTTTTACAGCTTCATTCAGACTGTACTTCAATGTAGACAACTGCATCATCTGTAAAAAGTCTGAGGTTACTACTTACATTATCTGCAAGATCACTAACATAAAACATGAACAAGGGACCCAACAAACTTCCCTGGGATACAGCCAAAGTTATTTCTACATCTGTTGATTTTAAAGCCTATAACTAATAGCCAAAGTAGATATGTTATGCAATGGAATGTAAATGGCTTAATTACTGACGTTTCAAACAACAAAAGCTCCAAAATAGATGAATTGGAAATCATTCTGTCAGAAAGCGCAAATACTAGAGTTTTTTGTTTAAATGAACTTGGTTTAATGAGGAGAAAATTAAAATTTTAAACAAAATAGGTTATTACAGGTTAGCAAGTAGCTTTTGCAGAAGAATCAAGTCACGTGGAGGCTCATGTATATTTCTGCATAGTGAGATAAATTATGAAACCAGAAATTGTTTAAATTATTTTAATGAAGAATGCATGTTTGTGAGCTGTTGTGTAGAAATAATGGACTTACCAGTTAATGTGATAGTCACCGCAATACATAGAATCCCAACAGCAGGTCAACAAAGATGTTCGATTCTCTAAACTGTGAATGGCTTATTTAAAGGTACAGTGCCCTACAATAGCTTAAATCCTACTTATCAAACAGAAAGCAAAGGGACAGTGTTTCTTTAAATGTGAAAAACTATTATTCTGAGTGGTGCACACACATCAGCATGTTCCACAGGGCTCCATACTAGACCCAGTCCTATTTCTCTACTATGTTTATGACTCACCATTAAATATCAGTTCTCTGTCAGTTCTGCTGGCAGATGATACTTCTGTATTAGTTGAAAATTAGAATTCAGAAAAAATTCCCAAATCTGTGATCAGTACCCTCAGTACCTTACAAACTTGATTTCAGCTAAATGGTTTGAATCTAAATATACCTAAGACTCACTTGATGCAACTCAAAACCAAACAGTCAAAATGTGAGCAGATTAAGATTATTCACAACAAGCAAGATATAGAAAAAGTTCATTCAGTTGAATTCTTAGGCTTAAATCTGGATACAAATTTGAGCTGTCAGGCAACACTGAGAACCTAGCAAACAAACCGAGTAGCTTTGCATTTGAAGTGTATATACTCTCGACTGTAACTGACATGGACACATTAAAAGTAGCATACAGAAGCTAAATTGGATCCATTTTAGGTTTGGTACTGGTTTTTGGGATAACATTGTGCGGACACTAAAAATAGAGGAAAAAATCAATCAAAATATGTACACTGTAAATCATAAAAAGCCATGTTGTCCATTATTTAGAAAACTTAACTCTGAATTACCTATTTATGTCTGGGATTATTCTCTTCTTGCATGCCAGACAGGAATTATTTGAGATGAGCCACATTGTACATTTACATGTTACAAGAGACAAAGAAAATTTCATGCTACACACTTGTCCCCTCAAACTGTATACACAGGGACCTCAATACATGGGTATAAAATTTTATAATAAATTAAAAGGGAACAACTTGATGCAGAATAATTTAGGTCCCCTAAAAATAAAGCTATATGAGGGCACAGACACTGAAATGTTATTACTCAATGGGTGAATTCATGAAGGTATAAACTGGAAATCTGAGCTGGGTAAAATATGTTATGTATCCCAAGAAACCCTACCCCCATGAACCATGGACCTTGCCGTTGGTGGGGAGGCTTGCGTGCCTCAGCGATACAGATAGCTGTACCATAGGTGCAACCACAACGGAGGGGTATCTGTTGAGAGGCCAGACAAGCATGTGGTTCCTGAAGAGGGGCAGCAGCCTTTTCAGTAGTTGCAGGGGCAACAGTCTGTATAAGTGACTGATCTGGCCTTGTAACACTAACCAAAACGGCCTTGCTGTGCTGGTACTGCGAACGGCTGAAAGCAAGGGGAAACTACAGCCGTAATTTTTCCCGAGGGCATGCAGCTTTACTGTATGATTACATGATGATGGCGTCCTCTTGGGTAAAATATTCCGGAGGTAAAATAGTCCCCCATTCGGATCTCCGGGCGGGGACTACTCAAGAGGATGTCGTTATCAGGAGAAAGAAAACTGGTGTTCTACGGATCGGAGCGTGGAATGTCAGATCCCTTAATCGGGCAGGTAGGTTAGAAAATTTAAAAAGGGAAATGGATAGGTTGAAGTTAGATATAGTGGGAATTAGTGAAGTTCGGTGGCAGGAGGAACAAGACTTCTGGTCAGGTGACTACAGGGTTATAAATACAAAATCAAATAGGGGGAATGCAGGAGTAGGTTTAATAATGAATAGGAAAATAGGAATGCGGGTAAGCTACTACAAACAGCATAGTGAACGCATTATTGTGGCCAAGATAGATACGAAGCCCACACCTACTACAGTAGTACAAGTTTATATGCCAACTAGCTCTGCAGATGACGAAGAAATTGAAGAAATGTATGATGAAATAAAAGAAATTATTCAGATTGTGAAGGGAGACGAAAATTTAATAGTCATGGGTGACTGGAATTCGAGTGTAGGAAAAGGGAGAGAAGGAAACATAGTAGGTGAATATGGATTGGGGGACAGAAATGAAAGAGGAAGCCGCCTTGTAGAATTTTGCACAGAGCACAACATAATCATAACTAACACTTGGTTTAAGAATCATGAAAGAAGGTTGTATACATGGAAGAACCCTGGAGATACTAAAAGGTATCAGATAGATTATATAATGGTAAGACAGAGATTTAGGAACCAGGTTTTAAATTGTAAGACATTTCCAGGGGCAGATGTGGACTCTGACCACAATCTACTGGTTATGACCTGTAGATTAAAACTGAAGAAACTGCAAAAAGGTGGGAATTTAAGGAGATGGGACCTGGATAAACTAAAAGAACCAGAGGTTGTACAGAGACTCAGGGAGAGCATAAGGGAGCAATTGACAGGAATGGGGGAAATAAATACAGTAGAAGAAGAATGGGTAGCTTTGAGGGATGAAGTAGTGAAGGCAGCAGAGGATCAAGTAGGTAAAAAGACGAGGGCTAGTAGAAATCCTTGGGTAACAGAAGAAATATTGAATTTAATTGATGAAAGGAGAAAATATAAAAATGCAGTAAATGAAGCAGGCAAAAAGGAATACAAACGTCTCAAAAATGAGATCGACAGGAAGTGCAAAATGGCTAAGCAGGGATGGCTAGAGGACAAATGTAAGGATGTAGAGGCTTATCTCACTAGGGGTAAGATAGATACTGCCTACAGTAAACTAAAGAGACCTTTGGGGAAAACAGAACCACTTGTATGAATATCAAGAGCTCAGATGGAAACACAGTTCTAAGCAAAGAAGGGAAAGCAGAAAGGTGGAAGGAGTATATAGAGAGTCTATACAAGGGCGATGTTCTTGAGGACAATATTATGGAAATGGGAGAGGATGTAGATGAAGATGAAATGGGAGATATGATACTGCGTGAAGAGTTTGACAGAGCACTGAAAGACCTCAGTCGCAACAAAGCTCCGGGAGTAGACAACATTCCTTTAGAACTACTGACAGCCTTGAGAGAGCCATTCCTGACAAAACTCTACCATCTGGTGAGCAAGATGTATGAGACAGGTGAAATTCCCTCAGACTTCAAGAAGAATATAATAATGCCAATCCCAAAGAAAGCAAGTGTTGACAGATCTGAAAATTTCTGAACTATCAGTTTAATAAGTCACGGCTGCAAAATACTAACATGAATTCTTTACAGATGAATGAAAAACTAGTAGAAGCTGATCTCGGGGAAGATCAATTTGGATTCCGTAGAAATATTGGAACACATGAGGCAATACTGGCCTTATGACTTATCTTAGAAGAAAGATCAAGGAAAGGCAAACCTACGTTCCTAGCATTTGTAGACTTAGAAAAAGCTTTTGACAAAGTTGACTGGAATACTCTCTTTCAAATTCTGAAGGTGGCAGGGGTAAAATACAGGGAGCGAAAAGCTATTTACTGAAGAAACTGCAAAAAGGTGGGAATTTAAGGAGATGGGACCTGGATAAACTGACTAAACCAGAGGTTGTACACAGTTTCAGGGAGAGCATAAGGGAACAATTGACAGGAATGGGGGAAAGAAGTACAGTAGAAGAAGAATGGGTAGCTCTGAGGGATGAAGTGGTGAAGGAGGTAGAGGATCAAGTAGGTAAAAAGACAAGAGCTAGTAGAAATCCTTGGGTAACAGAAGAAATATTGAATTTAATTGATGAATGGAGAAAATATAAAAATGCAGTAAATGAAACCTGAGTCGAAACAAGGCCCTGGGACTAGACAACATTCCATTAGAACTACTGACGGCCTTGGGAGAGCCAGTCCTGACAAAACTCTACCATCTGGTGAGCAAGATGTATGAGACAGACGAAATACCCTCAGACTTCAAGAAGAATATAATAATTCCAATCCCAAAGAAAGCAGGTGTTGACAGATGTGAAAATTACTGAACTATCAGTTTAATAAGTCACAGCTGCAAAATACTAACACGAATTCTTTACAGACAAATGGAAAAACTGGTAGAAGCCGACCTCGGGGATGATCAGTTTGGATTCCGTAGAAATATTGGAACACATGAGGCAATACTAACCTTATGACTTATCTTAGAAGATAGATTAAGGAAAGGCAAACCTACGTTTCTAGCATTTGTAGACTTAGAGAAAGCTTTTGACAAAGTTGACTGGAATACTCTCTTTCAAATTCTAAAGGTGGCAGGAGTAAAATACAGGGAGCGAAAGGCTATTTACAATTTGTACAGAAACCAGATGGCAGTTATAAGAGTCGAGGGGTATGAAAGGGAAGCAGTGGTTGGGAAGGGAGTGAGACAGGGTTGTAGCCTCTCTCCGACGTTATTCAGTCTCTATATTAAGCAAGCAGTAAAGGAAACAAAAGAAAAATTCAGAGTAGGTACTAAAATCCATGGAGAAGAAATAAAAACTTTGAGGTTCGCCGATGACATTGTAATTCTATCAGAGACAGCAAAGGACTTGGAAGAGTAGTTGAATGGAATGGACAGTGCCTTGAAAGGAGGATATAAGATGAACATCAACAAAAGCAAAATGAGGATAATGGAATGTAGTCGAATTAAGTCGGGTGATGCTGAGGGAATTAGATTAGGAAATGAGACACTTAAAGTAGAAAAGGAGTTTTGCTATTTGGGGAGCAAAATAACTGATGATGGTTGTATTAGAGCAGATATAAAATGTAGACTGGCAATGGCAAGGAAAGCATTCCTGAAGAAGAGAAATTTGTTAACATCGAGTATAGATTTAAGTATCAGCAAGTCGTTTCTGAAAGTATTTGTATAGAGAGTAGCCATGTATGAAAGTGAAACATGGACAATAAATAGTTTGGACAAGAAGAGAATAAAAAGCTTTCGAAATGTTGTGCTACAGAAGAATGCTGAAGATTAGATGGGTAGATCACATAACTAATGATGAAGTATTGAACAGAATTGGGGAGAAGAGGAGTTTGTGGCACAACTTGACAAAAAGAAGGGACCAGTTGGTAGGACATGTTCTGAGGCATCAAGGGATCACAAATTTCGCATTGGAGGGCAGCGTGGAGGGTAAAAATCGTAGAGGGAGACCAAGAGATGAATACACTAAGCAGATTCAGAAGGATGTAGGTTACAGTAAGTACTGGGAGATGAAGAAGCTTGCACAGGATAGGGTAGCATGGAGAGCTGCATTAAACCAGTCTCAGGACTGAAGACCACAACAACAGCACATTCTTCACAGATGATGGAAGTGGGATATCCTGTTTAGTATCTCAAATTATTTTGAATTCCAAGGGATTATTAATTATGGGGCAAGAAAGACAAGTAATTAGTATTGCAGATATAACCTGATAATCAACATTAAAATTAGAACATTCTTGAATGTCCACCTGAGACAGACTGTGCAAGATCAGGGGATATTCATGCTGTATTCTACACCAATTATCACAGTATAATCCAGTATGGTATCACATTACATGGCAACTCTTCACATAGCTGAGATACTCTCCTCACCCAGATCAGAGTAATGAGAACATAACACAGTGCACAACTAAAAGTTTCCTGTAGACCTTTTATTCGCTTTACCTCATAGCAGTGTGAATCCTTTGGAAATGACAAAGTTGATTAATAGTAAGATAGGTGAATTTAGCAAAATGTCGTCGTTCATAGCTCAAACCAAAGATTATATTCCATGTTAATACAACAAGAACCTCTGTCTTTAAAATTATCTTTTTTGCAATGTTATTCAGATACACTACACTTGCCAAAAAAAAAACTTTTTTGCAATGTTATTCAGATACACTACACTTGCCAAAAAAAATTTTATATATATATTGGCAAGTGTAGTGTATCTAAATAACATTGCAAAAAAGATATGCATATATAGGGAAACATTCCACGTAGGAAAAATATATCTAAAAACAAAGATGATGTGACTTACCAAAAGAAAGCACTGACAGGTTGATAGACACACAAACAAACACAAACATACACACAAAATTCTAGCTTTCGCAACCAACGGCTGCTTCGTCAGGAAAGAGGGAAGGAGAGGGAAAGACGAAAGGATGTGGGTTTTAAGGGAGAGGGTAAGGAGTCATTCCAATCCTGGGAGCGGAAAGACTTACCTTAGGGGGAAAAAAGGATGGGTATAGAAAAAAGGACGGGTATACACTCGCACACACACACACATATCCATCCACACATATACAGACACAAGCAGACATATTTAAAGACAAAGAGTTTGGGCAGAGAGAGGGAAACATTCCACATGGCAAAAATATATCTAAAAACAAAGATGATGTGACTTACCAAACGAAAGCGCTGGCGGGTCGATAGACACACAAACATACACACAAAATTCCAGCTTTCGCAACCAACGGTTGTGCGAGTGTATACCTGTCCTTTTTTCCCCCTAAGGTAAGTCTTTCCACTCCCGGGATTGGAATGACTCCTTACCCTCTCCCTTAAAACCCACATCCTTTCGTCTTTCCCTCTCCTTCCCTCTTTCCTGATGAAGCAACCGTTGGTTGCAAAAGCTTGAATTTTGTGTGTATGTTTGTGTTTGTTTGTGTGTCCATCGACCTGCCAGCGCTTTCGTTATATATATAAAAAACTTCCTCTCTGTCCTTGTTAAATATCGATCTGAAATCTTTATTACTTTCATGTTTATTCTTAATTATCTATGTTTTTTTGCATATAACATGAAATACTAGAATAATTTTTGTAAAAAAATGCTATAATGCAAAATCTATCTACTTATGATTACCATCTACAACTTTGTATGTCATGTGCTACTTTGTTGGCATGTGTGTGTGTGTGTATGTGTATGTGAGAGAGAGAGAGAGAGAGAGAGAGAGAGAGAGAGAGATAATACTACTTGTCCAGTATTATAAAAGCAATATGCATATCTTGTACAAAAATAATTCAGAGACTCAGTGAAGGTACAGGCCTGGCAATAATAATAATAATAATAATAATAATAATAATAATAATAATAATAATAACATGTACAAAGAATGATTCAAAGGATGAATAAAAAAATAATAATAACAACAAGAAAAATAGAATATTCTTGTATTATTGTTACTCCCAATCATCACATAGGAAACTGGAGGTTTGGAAGATTTCCATCAAGTCCATGATATGTAAAAGCATTTGTTGAACTTAAAATAACCAGATAAAATTCCAGGAAAGTGATGCCATCTTAAACCCATAGGTTGGTTTGAAAACCACAGTGCTTTAGTAGGAGTGGTCGTACTAGAGATAGTATGCCACCGGCTTCTGTTGAACTTCGAACTAACCATCTTGGCCAACTAGTTGTGGGGAGGCATATAGTCTCTTGTACGCTCCAAATGACACTGAACTTGCCATTTTTCACAATTTTTACTCCTATCCGAAAGTGAAGGAAGTGGTAAGAAACAGAAAATATCTGGGACTAACTGGGGATTGAACCCCAGACCTTTGAATTTAGTGCTTAATCACTAAATTACCAAACAACACTACTAGCAATAATACTGAAAGGATAGATTGCTACTCCCCACAAAGAAAGAAATTGAGTTGTGGAGAGCCATAACGAAAAGAATATTAGATATATTTAACCTTGTAGGCAAAGTCCTTCCTCAGAAGTAGCAATTGGACCTTAGCATGTGTGTGTCTGAGTTTATGTTTTGTGAATGTGTGATTGTTCTACTTCTGAGGAAGGACTTTGTCCAAAAGCTTAAATATTTCTAGTATTACTGTAGCACTACTTTGTGTGATAAGTAGCAATCTATTGTTTCCATACTGTTGTTATTCAAGTCTGGACTTTCCATTGTCTTAAATAATGCTACTAATTAGATAATACTGCTGTATCGATTTTTAAGTTGTAATCATTTGATATAACAAACTATTCTAACACAATAAAATCACTTATACAACCACACACCACATAATTTTCTTCACAATGTTTTACTTGATATGTTGCTAAACATACCAGTACAAAATACAGTTTTATTATTTTCACAGAAATGCAAAGGAAATAAAAGGAAAAACAGCACAATACCTGTGTTACAAAATTGAAGGTTTCATTGCTCTACAGAATGCCTAAAAATGGCTGATTCTAATGTTGAAGACACTTATATACTACATAAGAGCCATAAACTTAATCTCCAATACAATCACAATATTCTGGAAAATCTCAGGTTGAGGGTAATACAGATTTCATTCCCTTCTTATCAGCATTCAATACATCACTTTAATAATTTCTTTTATCACCTTTCATAAATCTGTGCTGTTGATAGTGCACTGCTGATGTCCTTATAAATCATGGGATATTGTGCTATTATCTAACACTACCAACATATTGTAATGATTTATAGGGAACTCAAAGGAGACAAATGATAATGAGTGCAGCAAGAGTAGGCATTTTTATTTACAAATCAGACACAGGATAACTTTGAGCTGCTACAAATACAGGGAAAAAAAGTTCTCAGTTGCATGTTGAACAGAAATGTCTCATGATTAGCATCTCATTACTCAGTATTCTTTAAAGGCTACTAGTAATCTATATTTTTTATGTGTTTGTCAGTTACTTTGTGAACAAAATGAGTCTCCACATTTACAGTTTTGTTTACAAAACTGCAGTAGCTACCTAGAAGGAATTATAAGAAAAGCAAACATTTTTTGCACAAAACTAACAGTGATGGGAATAAATAAGCAGAAGTTGTTGGTGTGCATGAGAATAATTATTGTTTTGCAAATAACATACACTTTCCAATGCACTATCATAATTACAAAATTTCTTTTGCTACAAAGAATTTGTGGGAAATTCTCTGCACAGAAAAATGTGCAAAAAAGATCAAACTTGTCATACAAAAAATGATCAAACTTGTCATACAAAAAATAACAGTGGTAGAAACAAATCATTTACATTTTAAATCAATGCAATTGCAAAATAATACGTTAACCATTTCAAGGCAACAAAGATGAAATTAATGATTGGATAAAAGAATATTTGTTATGGTAGAGACCTCTGAGGTCTCATTATTACATCATTAACAGAAATATACATATCTATGCAATAAAGTCAGTGCATCGACGATATTGAAACTTAGCAAATTGACTTGCTCCATTTGCTACTATTTGACTCCTTTTAAATAACTAATTTTTTCTCTCATCTTTCAACTGATTGTACCCTATTTATGCACAAAATGTGTACGTAGTGTGTATGCAAAATAGCTAAATTATTGTTTATATAATACTGTATGTACTGATAACCTTATTATTTATGTCATAATATTCAACCTGCAGATTGCAATAGCATGTTTAGTTTTCTGTAGAACATTTTTATTTGATATTAATTAATAACTGAAGTTATCCTCAACAGCATGTAATTGTCAAAAGAGTTAGAGTTAGTAGCAGTTTCTGTATAAAAAGCTCGAAGTCAGTGGATAACCATAATTTTGCACCTTTCGGTTACCAGTTTCATTTTTACAGAAACTTATTTATTTAGAAATGATCCTTAATTAAAGTTCAGGCACAGCCTAAAATACTTTTGTCATTTGAGCCATTTAGCTTCTTTGTCTTCAAGATTTGACATTAGACTTCTGCTGCCCTAACTTTTCTAAACCTGATACTTCCCTTGGTAATCAAATTAAGTTACTAATTAAGTACCTTAGTGAATTAGTAATATCATAAACATTAAGCTTTACATAAATTTTGGAAGTCCACTGCATAGGTATACATTGTAGCATTCAAATAGTAGCTTGAAATTTAACATTTTTTAATCAGTTAACATACAATTAAACCAAATTATTGTCAGAATTCACAGATCAACAACACTATTAAATATTCCCTATGTAGTAATTGAACTATTATGCAATTACCAAAACCACAGAATATCATTAGGCTAGTCTTTATATATTCTATACCTATTGCAAATCCTCAGTCTACATAGAAAAGCTTATTATAAACATCTCTATGAAAGTTTGGGCCTTTCTGTTGAAGAATACATAGAAAGTCTATGGTTAACATTAACTATGAGCATGTCATGTAATGTTTATAAAAATTCATGCCTGGCAATCGGCATGTAACGTGTATCAAATTTCATGCCTGGCACTCTGTCAATCAACATCTGTCTGAAAGTTTGTGGCTAGAATGCACTCAGTTAACATCTCTTGCTCAAAGGGTCTGTAAAAGTCAATACTGTTTTCAATATATTTGTGATTCACTGTTAGAACTGTAGCTAATAATCTATCGTCTTATGAGGTGTGATCTGCAGAAGTTTAATTTATAAATGGACAAGTGTGTTAAGTCTGTTACTGGGCTGTTAATGAAATGTCTTGCCACTGATAATGGTCATAAAGCATAAGCCCTAACCTGCTGTTTGTGAAAGATAAACAATGGTGTAACACATACTGGTCACTGCTGAAATTTGATTTAAGCAAAATAATTGTGCCATTGCATCAACTTCAAATCAGTGGAAGTGTGTCTGTTACTGAACTGGAAAATCACCAATTAACTTATTTTCTAGACACGACACTTCAGAGCATCCCCAAGGAACTTTAACATACAGTTAGATTAGTAATATTAAAATACAAACATATGACCTACTGTACAACAAGTATGCAATTGTCAAATATTCAATAATACGTATCATTCTAATCATACAATTTTCTTTGTCTCAGTTGAAAACTCATTTACTTCATAAATATACAATTTGGATATAAATAATTCGATATATCTTTATAATTGTTCAATTTCTCCCTGAAATGCTGAGCTATGACACTGATGAGTTTAACCACTTTTTTTTTTTAAGTGGAATGATATTTGGTCATCTTCAGTTCTGATTTTGTACTTATGAAATTAGTCACACTGTTGTCAACTGCAGTAGTTCCCCTTGATGAGCATCATGCACTGCATAACATATAGTGACTGCAGGTTGAAATTTCCAGTTTTATGAAGTTGAACATATTATAATCTCTGGACGCTATGTTGCCCATTATTTTCATGCCTTCTTTTGTAACTTGAAACATTGGTTGCAATCATTTAGTGGCATCACAGTTGCATGAGCTATATGACTATGTGTCAAGATGTAAAAAATACTTTGAACACAGGAATTCTGACATAGCTGCATAGACTCTAGGAACAAACAGAACCACAATAAAATTGCATATCATATTCATGCAATTATCCCAAGAGAGTCTGGAGCCTCTTATTATCCCAAAAAGTTTAACAGCAGTTAAGTTCAGTTCCATAGCATGTTGATTCTATATAATATGTATATAATTTCTTTTGGTTTGATTCATACTGAGGAAGTTTTCATTACACAGGATTACAACTATATCAGTGTTTTGATATACTTCATATCTCATCTCTGCTGTTTTCAGCATTATGCAGAGTAATATCATCAAAAAATAAATAACTTGAAGTTGGTGTTTTGTTATGTTACATGGAAAGTCCCTACACTACAAGTAATAAATAATATAGACCTGAGACACCATTAACTTCTGGTGAAATGGCTATGGTTGCTACAGGTCTACTCCTTTATTGTTTTTTCATGTTTATAGCCATTGGAGGCCAAGTCAAGTAGCAATAAGGCATTTCAAGAAGCCAGTTTTGCAGCTCAAATATAGTACATTTCTTCTCAGCCCACCGGTTTTATCTCTTCTCCATAGCCCCTGTTCTGTTTTTGCTCATCATGGAAGCTCTAAAAGTTGCTGATCAAAGATATCTACTTGGATCAAACAGTGGAAGGTCCAGGTAGGAACATCAACAATATTATGAGAACGATAGAGTACTACTCACCATGAAGGTGACACACTGAGTTGCAGATAGGTGCAACATAAAGACTGTTACACATTTAGGTTTTGGCCAGAGCCTTCTTCAGAAAAGTAAAGAAAACACACATTCACACAGGCAAGCACACATTACACACACATGACTGTTATCTCTGGGCACTCCATCTTCCTCATTTGCATTTTGATGCTCTTGAGGTTCTTCCTTACTTCTTTGAACAATATGTTCGTGACTTTAGGCTTGTTGTCAAATACTTTAAAAATTTGCTTCACTGATTGAATTGCATCCATCCTGAACAGATAACCATAGAACTTCAATTGTCATTTCTCTATTTATTCCATTAGCTGTCCATTACCCCTGTAAAAATCATCTCTTCCTGGAAGTCTATATTGTTTGTCTATTAGTATAGAACTCATTATTGTATGAAGGATCTTGCAGTCCAACTTCGTGGCTTATCTCAGTCAAATCTTTCCTGTCATTCTGAGGCATTCACTTGCACACAGACATTTGATTTTGATCACTGTTTTACATCTTCTTAGGGTTCTCAAATGATGCATAAATGAACAGGCACTATTGTGTGCCTATTATGCAATCTTCAATGCCCATCTCAAGTATGGACTCATATTCTGGGGAAATTCCCCAGCAGCTCAAGGGACTTTCAGAATACAAAAAAGAGCCATTAGGATTATGACAGGGAGTGGTGCTCGACAGTCCTGCAAACCAATATTTAAAGCACTGAATATACTACCTCTACCGTGTATGTTTATTGTTGACACACTAATGTACGTAAAACAGTATATGATTGGAAATGATGATAATACTTTAAAAAACAAAGATATACATGATTATAATACTCGAATAAAATATAACTTGCATGTACCCCCAGCCAGTACCAGTTTGTATCAGAAAGGTACATGCTATCTGGGTATTAAACTCTATAATAGACTATCAAATAGTATAAAATGCTTACAAAATATTAGTGCTTTTGATAGATCTGTCAGAGAATATCTACAGTACCACCGTTTCTACTCAATAAAGGAATACTTGGACCAGAATAACTGTTAAGAACTAAAGCTACTGTAATTTGTAACAGTGTATCATTGTAAGAACTACAACTATTGAAATTGGTAGCGCGTTGAAAAATGATTATTTCAATATGTATCATTTTGAACTTAGTAATAAGTCCAATATCATCCTGTACACTGTACTACATGGGATCAAAGGACTCAATAAATAAATAAATAAATAAAGCCTGAGTTAAGCTTTTCTTGTACGGGGCATGATTCTTTCTAAAAGCAGTGATGACCTTCTCTTGCATGCTGTTATTGGCTTCTTTTTTGTTAGTTTTCACCTGCACTCTCTCACCATGGTACCTGAAACAGCTCATTTTTTTTCTATTTTACTATGCTCTGTTAAATCAGGATGGAATTATGACAATATTATGAAAAGGATAGATTGCTACTCACCGTATAGAAGAGAAGTTGAGTCTTAGACAGGTACAACAAAAAGGCAGCTAAATGTATGAGCATTTAGCTGAAAAGTCTCCTACTGAGACAAGTTGTGTCAGCATGAATATGTGTATGGTGTGTGCTTTAAAAGAAGGCCTTTTGGCCAAAACCTCAAATGTTGAACTGTCTTTTTGTTGTGCCTGTCTGCAACTCAACATCTCCAGTATATGGTGACTAGCAATATGTTCTTTTCATAATATTGTCATTTTATCGTATTCTGTTGTTAGGTGGTGGGGTGCTTTTCAAAAGTCGGTTATGTACTCTGTTTCCTTGAAAGAAAAATGATGGCCGCCAAGTTAGATCACAGGAATTTTCTTCATCCATTAAAAGAACTTATTTAAGAGGAAATAGTGTCTAATTAAAATTTTCTTTGCTTTGTATACTTGCTGTAGTGTCCGTTCTTGTCACACAACTGAATATTAGCGTCCCAGCAGAGCTTCTTCTTGAAAAAAATTGTTCTTTAGCAAAAAGTCCCGATAATCGCGACATAACCCAAAATTTTGCGTGACAAGCACAAAAAATTCTATTCAAATTTTCTTGATAGTGCAAAATTCGTTTAAAAAATGCAACTACCAGTTTCATCAGTATCTATTGTCGCAAAATAAAAGTGTAATTAAACATTTCTAAATCATTTAACTAACACATTTCGTATTGTTTACTAGTTATTAGATAGACGCGATCTAGGCCTAAATTTTCCCAGTTGTAAACGTTTAAAAACCTGACCAAACATGCCTGATAACGTAAATTCTCTAAAAGCAAAGTAATTATGAATTCATTCTTCTGTCATTGTTCGAGGGTTGTTTTTTAAGTGAGGGCCGTATTTATTTTTTAAAAAAGATACAAATACATTTGTAAAAAACTTTTATTTTCTGATTCTACACACTTTTACCTATTTTTCTACATAGTTGCCTTGTTTATTTAAGCACTTGTCATACCGTACAACTAAGTTTTTAATTCCCTCTTCAAAGAATTCGGCCGCCTGCTCCGACAGCCAAGAGTTCACGGCCGCTTTCACTTCATCGTCATCATTGAAGCGCTGCCCGCTAAGATGGTGTTTCAGGTACCGGAAAAGGTGAAAATCGCTAGGAGCAAGGGCGAGGCTGTATGGTGCATGGTCCAAAACTTCCCAGCCAAAAGAATCAATCAAATCCCGAGTCTTTTGAGAGGTGTGAGGCCTAGCGTCATCGTGCAGGAGCAAAACTCCTTTTGTCAGCATGCCGCGCCTTTTGTTTTGAATTGCTCTGCGGAGCTTCTTTAGAGTTGCACAGTAGGCATCTGAGTTGATTGTCATTCCTCATGGCATAAAGTCCACTAGCAAAACACCGCGCCGGTCCCAGAACACAGTTGCCATAATCTTGCGCTTTGACAGTGTCTGTTTGGCTTTGACCTTGACGGGTGAGGTTGTGTGTCGCCATTCCATCGATTGTCGCTTGCTTTCGGGAGTGATATGGGATACCCATGTTTCATCTCCAGTGACAATTTGACTCAACATGTCATCCCCTTCTTCCTCGTAATGAATCAAAAAGTCCAATGAAGTGGCAAATCTCTTCCCTTTGTGTTTCTCTGTGAGGAGTCTGGGTACCCACCGAGAACACAGTTTCTTAAAGTTTAGGTTTTCAGACACAATTTTGTACAAAACCAATCTTGAAACTTGTGGAAATTCCAAAGAAAGAGTGGAAATTGTGAATCATCTGTCCTTATGAATCTTTGTTTCGACTGCAGCCACCAAATCATCTGTGATCACAGAGGGCCGGCCTGAGCATTCTTCATCATGGACGTTTTGACGGCCATTTTTAAACTCTCTAACCCATTGGCGCAGTTTACCTTCACTCATTGCATTCAAGCCATAAACTTCTGTTAACTGACGATGAATTTCTGCAGCTGATAGGCTTCTCGCGGTCAAAAAACGTATCACTGACCGTATCTCACACACGGCAGGCGATTCAATAATCGTAAACATTATAAAGTAGCACAGCAATGCGTACACGTCAGCTACAGAGCTGCAACTTGCATCAGTGTGAACAGGAAGGATGCCGGCAAGTTGCGCGGTGGCTTGTTGCAGCCTCTGCGCAAACTACGGGACTATACGCGCAAACAGCCCTTACTTAAAAAACAACCCTCGTATCTCTAAATCATTACAAAAACAACGACCACCGCACGTAAGACCTTTGCGACGTTTCTTGTTTACACACAACCAATCTTGCATCCTTAACAAATTTAAAACATTCTTTAAACTTAATTATCCTTTTGAAACTGACCATGAGTGAGAAATGTGGGAGCTGTTATAGGGCGGTGAATAGAGGGATTTGTTGCCAATCTTGTAGGAAATATTTTCACGGGAGGGGGGAGGGGGGGGGGGGGTGATGCAGTTGGGAGAACAGAAGAGGCTCTCTCCTGGAACTGCAAAGTATGCAGTAGGAATATTTTGATTGGGGAATAGGAAAGGAAAATCTGTGCCCTTCAGGCACGGTTGGAGGAAGCAATGAAGGAACTCATTAGGATCAAGGCATATAGGGGGGAGGAGGGTGGTTGGTAACTGGCAGCTGGTAGGAGAATAGGAAGAAGGAGAATGCGATCTGACAGTTTTATCATCAAGACCAAAAACATATATCTACCACTGCCAAAATTAAGTGGAGAAGAGCCTCAGTTATGAGGGTAATCCCAAAACTAAGGTCTCCTATTTTTTTATAAGTACATGGACCAGTTTATTTCTACAATGGTTTACATCAGTTTACAGCTTGAATATTTAGCTATTTTTCGACATAATCACCATTTCTGTTGATACATTTTTGTAGACGCTGTGGCAGTTTTTGTATGCCCAAGTCATACGAGCTCGCCGCCATGCTGTTTAGAAAGTTATGAACCTCTTCTTTCACCTTGTTGTTGGAGCTGAATTGCTGGGACCACAATTAATGCTGACAGGTACTGTGATACTCTGAAAAAACTCAAACGGGCAATTCGGAACCAGAGATGAGGAATGATGAGCGAGGGCGTACATATTTTCCATGACAATGGTAGCCCACACATTGCTCGGCAAGCTGTTACTCTCCTGCAACATTTTCAGTGGAACATAATCACCCACCCACCCTATAGTCCTGACGTGGCACCCAGTGACTATCACCTGTTCCCTAGCTTAAAAGAACATTTGGCCGGAAAGTGATTGAGCTCCGACAACAAGGTGAAAGAAGAGGTTCATAAGTTTCTGAACAGTATGGCGGCGAGCTGGTATAACATGGGCATACAAAAAATGCCACAGCATCTAAAAAATGCATTGACAGAAAAGGTGATTATGTCGAAAAATAGCTAAATGTTCAAGCTGTAAACTGTTGTAAACCATTGTAGAAATAAACAGGTCTATGTACTTATAAAAAAATTAGAGACCTTACTCTTGGGATTACCCTTGTAGAACAAGGAGCAGGAAATGTGCAGCACACTTCAACTGAGGCCAAGAAGCCTGGGAATGTACAAAGTGTTAGGAAGAAGAAAGTGCTGCTGCTAGGTAGTAGCCTTGGGCGAAGTGTAGTCTGTCACTTACATGAAAGTTTAGGGGCAGCATACCAGGCCACCAGTATCTTCAAGCCAATGCAGGGCTAAGTCATGTGATAGAGGACCATATAGTAACTGTGGGTGGGGCAGGAAACAGTTTGGATAGGGATGGGGCATATGACCTGGACAAGATAGCTTCCCTGACTCATGGCACCAACCTACACTTTGTTGAGCTGTTCTGGCATCATGATTGACCACACCTTGATAGAGCTGTGAGGCGAATCAATGTGGGTTTAGGGATGGCTCTGAGGACAGCCAACTCTGCTCATGTTTCTCTGGTGTCCATTGGGACTATCAACAGATGGGGTTTCACTAGGCATGGCCTACACCTAAACAGGACTGGGAAGGGAAGATTGGTACAGCTGATTCATGAAAGTACAGGGGGTGGATCTTGGGCCACACATGGTCAAATACCTGTTGTCATTGGTAGGAAAAGTAGGTCTTTTTTAGGATAAATCCAGACAACAGGTACCCCTCCCTCAAGAGTATCTTCAGCAGTTTAAAAATGCTGAAACAATCACTCACAAGACAAATTTTAACACTTCAAATATCACACATAACAGGTGTCACAAAGAAAAACAAACCATTGGAAAGAGTAACATGGGGCTTAACAATCCTCCATCAAAACATGCAATCAATAAAAAATAAAATACAACTATTAGAAGTTGAGCTCTAATCTTCGAACTGCACAGTAGTTCGGATTACTGAGCACTGGTGTAGAGGCACAGCAATCCAACTTGTAGTATTATCATTGTATGAAAGGGCAAACTCTTACTGCAGAACTACTTCAAGGGGTGGAGGATCATGCATTTATATCAGAAAAGGAACACAGTTCAAATCAAGACATGACCTCAGTACAGTAAGTAAAGACAAATATTTTGAAATATCAGCTATTGAATTAACAGGGCTTGATATCACCAAGAAATTAATCATTTTGTGTGTGTATACATCTCCCAGTGGTAATGTGGGCACATTTTCAATAAATTAACAGAAGTTCTAGATAAAGTCTCAAGTACAGAGGTCAATACAATTCTGTGTGGGGGCATTAACACCAACACTAATATCATAAATGAATCCAGCAGCACCTTCATAAACATCCTTCAAAGTTTTAGCATCTCCATATTGGTCAATAGTACAACAAGGGTTACTACAATGACTGCATCAGTAAGTGATCATGAGGCCACAAATATTGACAGGGAAAAATGTGATGTAGCTGTAAAAGATCTTGAACTAGTTATCATCTCTGTCAAAGAACAACAGTGAAATTGGGCATTGAATCATTCCCTAAACTACAAGGCTACAAGTGACATCTATCAGAAATCAAAATAAAAGATTTTTCAAAAGAACTGGAAAAACAAAGCTGGGATGAAGTGTATAAGGAAACCAATGTGAATATGAAATTCTCTAAATTCTCCACATTGTTTAAATTGAACATTAAAAAGACATTTCCAAAAGTATGCATGTCTGTATCAACATCTCACAAAAATAGATGGATGACAACAGGTATTAAGAAGGCCTCCCAAACACTTAAACACCTCAGTTCCATGAAAAAGATTTGCAATGATCCAGAATTCTTAAATTTCTATCATAGATACAAAAAGTTCTATAGGAAGGTGCGGATTGCTGCAAAAAAGTTATTTAATGACAAAATAATATATAATGCAGTGCATAAAAGCAAAGCAGTCTGGGAAAAGGAAACGGAGAGAGGCAAACAAACGCAGAATAACATAGTGCTAAGGGAGGGGGAAAAGGTAATAAATGATCCACAACACTTAGCAAACTACGTAAACGAGCATTTTTCAAGTATTGCAGAGAAGCTACAGCAAAAATTCCTCAAAACATATATAACACCTGTAAATAATGTTGCACCAAATACAATGATGTTACTTCCAACCACAGAGAATGAAGTCAATAAAACTGTTCAAAAACTAAAAAGTTGGTAGGCTTAGATGAAGTACCTATGTGCGTACTGAAACAATGCTTAGGGATTATACAAGGCCCTTTAACAAATTTAAATGAATCCTTCACATCAGGGACATTTCCAGAGCAGTTAAAACAGGCAAGAGTTGTACCTTTGCTTAAGAAAGGTAATGCAGGAGACATAAAATTACCGGCCCATTTCCCTGCTGTCAGCATTCTCAAAAATAATGGAAGCAATTATGAAAGACAGATTAATGAATTACCTGAATAAATACAATCATTTAAGTGAATCACAGTTTGGTATCCGAAGTGGCAAAAATACAAAATCAGCCATAGTAGAATTCACAAAGGTTGTACTTGATGCTCTTGATAAAGATGAGTGTGTCACAGGCATATTTTTGGATCTTTCTGATGCATTTCATACAGTCGACCACAAGATTCTATTAAATAAGTTAGAAGCATTAGGAATAAGAAGGGTAGCTATTGACTTGTTTCGATTATACCTAGCAGATAGTGTACAAAGAGTAGAGATAACACATACTTCAAATAGATCTAAATGTTTAATAAAACACTTATCAGAACCAAAATACATTAATATAGAGGTTCCTGAAGGTAGCATATTTGGACCAATACTATTTCTGATACACATCAATGACTTTCCCAGTAGTGTCGCTCATGATGAAAAAATTCTCTTCACTGACGACAGCAATATTATAGCCATTGAGCAAACAAGAGAACTCCTTGCCAAGAAAGCAAATAAAACTCTCAAGGAAGTTTATGATTGGTCAATAAGCAATAAAGTGACACTGAACATAAAGAAAACTAATGCCTTGAATTTCAATTTGAAGAGGAAAGATGACCATGTTCAATTAAATGTAGATGGCACCTCTATAGAATGTGTAACAAATGCAAAATTTCTAGGCATGAATATTGAGTCTCAGTTGAAGTGTTGTGAACACACAAAGGTACTTGCAAATAGAATGTCATCAGCATGTTATGCCCTTAGAATACTATCATAAGTGTGTAACATGCAGTGTCTTTTAGTTACATATTATTCATATGTTGGAACACATGAGGCAATACTGTCCCTACAACTTATCTTAGAAAATAGATTAAAGAAAGGCAAACCTACATTTCTAGCATTTGTAGACTTAGAGAAAGCTCTTGACACCATTGACTGGAATACTCTCTTTCAAATTCTGAAGGTGGCAGGGGTCAAATACAGGGAGCGAAAGGCTATTTACAGTCTGTACAGAAACCAGAGGACAGTTATAAGAGTCAAGGGGATGTAAGGGAAGCAGTGGTTGGGAAGGGAGTGAGACAGGGTTGTAGCCTTTCCCCGATATTATTGAGTCTGTATATTGAGCATGCAGTAAAGGAAACAAATGAAAAATTCGGAGTATGTATTAAAATCTATGGAGAAGAAATAAAAACTTTGAGGTTCACCGATGACATTGTAATTCTGTCAGAGACAGCAAAGGACCTGGAAGAGCAGCTGAATGGAATGGACAGTGTATTCAAAGAAGGATATAAGATGAACATCAACAAAAGCAAAACGAGGATAATGGAATGTAGTCGAATGAAATCGGGTGATGCTGTGGGCATTAGATTAGGAAATGAGAGGCTTAAAGTAGTAAATGAGTTTTGCTATTTGGGGAGCAAAATAACTGATGATGGTCGAAGTAGAGAGGATATAAAATGTAGACTGGCAATGGCAAGGAAAGCGTTTTTGAAGAAGAGAAATTTGTTAACATCGAGTATAGATTTAAGTGTCAGGAAGTCTTTTCTGAAAGTATTTGTATGGGGTGTAGCCATGTATGGAAGTGAAACATGGACGATAAATAGTTTAGAGAAGAAGAGAATAGAAGCTTTTGAAATGTGGTGCTACAGAAGAATGCTGAAGATAAGGTGGGTAGATCACATAACTAATGAGGAGGTATTGAATAGAATTGGACAGAAGAGAAATTTGTGGCACAATTTGACTAGAAGAAGAGATTGGTTGGTAGGGCATATTCTGAGGCATCAAGGGATCACCAATTTAGTATTGGAGGGTAGCGTGGAGGGTAAAAATCGTAGAGGTGAATACACTATGCAGATTCAGAAGGATGTAGGCCTAGGTTGCAGTAGATACTGGGAGATGAAGTAACTTGCACAGGATAGAGTAGCATGAAGAGCTGTATCAAACCAGTCTCTGGACTGAAGACCACAACAGCTACATTATTCATATGTACACTCAATTCTTAGCTATGGCATTCATTTTTGGGGAACAAATGCACAAAATATGAAAAGAGACATACAAATAATTGAGCTCATTGTAAAGATCTGTTCAAAACACTGGGGATTTTAACTGCTCCATGTGAATACATTTACCAGTCAGTTGTACACATCAAAAATAATGTTGGTAATTACTGCACAAACAGCTCTGTCCATGACCATGCAACAAGGGATGGACTCAAGTTACATTTACCAAGAAAAATAAACATAAAACTCAAAACAACATTTTCTACCAAGGAATAAAATTGTACAGTAAATTACCAAAAGAGAATAAAGAAATTGCAAAAATACACTTATTTAAAAAGGCAGCTAAGAAGTACCTGTTATGCAATACATTTTACACATTGAGGGATTACTTGGATAAAACAGAGTAGGGGTTTGATAAAAAAATGTTATACAAATAAATAATAATAATAATGATTATAAAACATCCAACATTCCATATAACACCTTCACTTTTATGTTTTTTGCTTCTTTTTTCCTTTCTAGAAATACTTAACCCCAAGCTATGCGTAGCTCAATACTAACACATCTTCCTCTTTCTGAGCTCAACATCTCACTCTTTATGGAGGGATGCTGACTCAGTTTTACAGGATAGCAAATGGGAAGCTGAGGTACAGAAAATGACCAAGAGATCACCAGTGTGTGTGTGTGTGTGTGTGTGTGTGTGTGTGTGTGTGTGTGTGTGTGTGTGCAGTGAGTGAAGTGTTATGAAACAATGTGTGTTTAGTGTTTGCAGTGACTGATAGTGAGATATGAGTGAACAGTGTGGCATTACATTATTTAATAAGTTATTTGTAAAAAAACTGTATTACATACAAGGAGTAAATCTAATGGTTGTCTCTAACTAGAAGTCTGTAAATATATGTGTGTATGAATTAGCTTATTTTAAATTGATCTAAACTTGTAAATCGTTGACCTGTCCTATATCCTTGTAAAAAGAGATCTACGGATGAGTAAATCTACTACTACTAATACTATTACAAATTTGGAGGCCAACTTCTTCTGCCTATTCGTTCAGCATGTTTAACTGTTCCATGGTTGCCTCCATGTTTCTTGGCATGATTACCAGCTCCTCAGCAAAAGCAAGGCAATTGACTCAAACAGTGTTCTTTGATCCACCATGTGAATTTTGATCAGTAGCTCTTTCTCAACTAATCCCTCTTCCCATCCTCTACCACACTTTTGAAGAGAACTGGTACAGTCCTTAACCCTGTTGGAATCAACTTTAATTAAAACCTCTTTGAAGAGTTCTCCCATTAATTTTACCATTGAATGTATTTGTATTAGAGTCTGCTTGATAATATCCACAGTTTTAGGGTCCATGTCAGATTCTATCAAGGTGTCTGTGAGGTGAAGATGGTGGCTAGTGTAAAAATTCGACATATGATTCCATGAAATAATGTCAATCATACTGTTAAAAAGAAAAACAGTGACAGTTGTAGGGACAAAATAACAAAGTTCAAAGAATGTGTGTCAAGTTTACAATTTATTATCAGTTCGTTGAAAATGGATGTCAAGGAACTTAAAGAAGAAAAAAGTGTACCAAATACAACAAAGTCGCGGCATGGAAGTTCGACTTCATCGGAGAACTGTATGGAAACAAAGCTCAAAAGATGCAAACAGGTAATACAGGTTATAGGAAACTGTGAAGGGAATATAAATATAGTGGACGAAAATCCCTTTCAAGATCTTTCTACAATGGAATGTGATAGTGTTGTAAAGAATTCGAGTGTACCACTTGGAAACCAAAACAATTTTGTGAATGAGGTAGAACATGGAATATTTCAGCCTCAGTTAACTGAAAGATCATATGCAAAAGTGCTCTCAAAAAATTAGCCACCAATAAGGTGTTTGCTGAAACATTATCACCGTATGTTAGCAAATAAGACAAAATAAATAGTGCCAAACAAGTCATCGTGCACAGCAAAGATAGGCAAAAAATTGATATGCTCCGAACAGCAAGTACATGTAAAATTTAACTGTATGCAGACAGCCAAGGGCAAAGATAGCCACCAAATTTTGACAGAGAAGCAGTCAGAATTTTAATTGCATAATAAAGCCATGAGCAAAATTCAGTGAGTAAGGAAAAAAATTTAGATGTAGTAAATAAAATCTCAACTGTGTAGTGTGATGATACAGGAGTCATATCTCTCATGGACAGGAAGTTTGTGTTACCTGCAGACTCAAATAGGAAATCTGCTGTCAGTGGCACCACAAACCTCCAAGACAAATGTGAGATCTTCTTAACGCAAGTGAACACCCCAAATACAAGCAGCTCACAGAACAGTGCAGTAGTTATGAAAGAGCAAACACCAGCAATAAGTGAAACACCAGCAACACCATCATCAGAAGCAGTAGCAATAACAGCAGCAGCAGCAGGAACAACAACAGCAGCAGCAACAACAACAACAGTAGCAGTCGCAGAACCAACAGCTGGAGCAGTAGTACAGAACAGCTTAAGGAGGAGCCAAAGGCAAAATACATGTGTGTCATCCAAATAAGTGAAATCAAATCCTCTTAGAAAACGAATTAAAAACTACCACATTATTGTGTCTCACAGAACATTGGCTTGATGAGGACAAGTTACATATTGTGTCCCTACCTAATTTTGTGCTAGGTGGTTATTTCTGTAGAGAAATTTTTAAACATGGTGACAGTTGTATATTCCGAAGAAATAATATAAACTTTGTAAATATAAAATTTCCTGTTGAAATAATGAAGGAAAAAGATGTAGAGCTATTCGGAGTTGAGATAGTGAACACTAAAGTAACCACTCTTTGTTTATACAGAGTGCCAGCTGATGAAAGAAATACTTTCCTAAAAAGTTTAGAATATTCACTTAACAGGCTAACACAAAGAAACAGAAGAGTGGAGATTTTAATATTGACTTTGCAAAGGACACCAAAGAAAAAAATGAATTACCGAATCTCTTGCAAACACTTAACATGAAATCTACTGTAGAAACAGCAATTCGTATGACAAAGACTTCATCTACCACCAATGGTCAGATATTTCTAAATGTAGAAATGAACTATAAAATAGAAACACTAAACACGGGCTTAGGGGATCACACAGCTTAAAAACTCTCTCTGAGATCAGAAACTGAGCTGCAACTTGAACACTGCCTAACTACCACCAGTAGAAAATACAGTAGTGAAAATATAAATCACTTTCTCCATTACTTGAGCAAAGAAAATGGGAAAGAGATTTTTAACTGCAAACACAAAGATGGAGAATATAATAACTTTATCAGTAATTTTTCCTACTATTTTGAATTGTGGTTCCCAGCAGCTCACTTCACCTGAATTTGATACTTATTACAAAATCTGTAAAAAGATCTTAAAAAATGTCATCAAACAAGCAAAACTAAAGGCAAATGACACATACATAAAAAATTCCACCAATAAGATGAAAGCCATGTGGAATATTGTAAGGAAGGAAACTGCAGCAGAACAAACATATTTCCAAAATATTAACTGCCTAATGGAGAAGTCAACTGTGATAGCTGAACCTACAAAAATTGCAAATAAGTTTAATTCCTACTTTACACAGATAGCTGAACATCTTAAAAATCAAAATTTACAGTGTACTCCCAGAAATCAATCCAGATGTGCTATAAACAATAAATCTATTTTTCTATACCCTAGCAATGAAAAGGAAATATTTGCTATAATCAAGGAACTGAAGCCCAAATTCTCTGTTGGTACTGACAATATGCCTGACTACATCTTGAAGAAATGTGCTCCCCTCATAGACAGGCCACTTGTTTGACATCTGTGACTGTTCTCTATCAGATGGGGTGTTCCCAGACAAATTGAAGACAGCAAAAGTAAAACCTCTGTTCAAGAAAGGGACAGAAACAGAAGTATCAAACTACAGGCCTATTTTGCAACTACCTGGTTTTTCCAAAATAATTGAAAAACTCCATTATAAAAGACTAATCAGTTTCATAGAAAAAAATAATTACCACCCAAATACACAAAAAATGGTTTCCAAAAATCTAAATGTACTGAGGCTGCTATTTTTGCATTCCTAAATCAAGTCTTAAATGCAATAGACAGCAAAGAGCATATATCAGCCATATTTCTAGATCTCTCTAAAGCTCTTGATGTCATCAATCATAACATCTTGCTTAAGAAACTTGAATCTGTAGGTATTAGGGGCTCAGCCTATGAATGGATCAAATCATATGTCCAAAATAGAGAGCGAGTAGTTGAGCTTGCTGTCCAAGAAGGGAACAAGACAAAGTCCTACTGCTCAGAAAAGCATAGCATTAAGTACAGTGTACCACAAGGCTCCATTCTAGGACCAATTCTGTTTCTATTCTTTGTAAATGATTTGGGACCAACATGTCCATGCCATAATTACATAAAATTCACAGATGATGCAAATGTGATAATGAAAGCGAGGACTGGAGAAGAATTACTGCATGAGACTGAAATGTGTACCACCCACATTACAGTCTGGTTTTCAGGAAATAATTTAGTAATAAACACAAAAAAACAGTTACAATGCACTTACACACAGTGCAAAATAAATGCTCACTACCACCAGACATAGTGCTGTTTACCAGAACGCTTGGAAATGTAAGCTCTACAAAATTTCTTGGAATATGGATCCAAGAAGATCTAAGATGGATCCAACATGCAAAATACATTACAAATAAATTAGATGCCATTTGTTACACTATCAAAATTATTTCTGGTTGCATGTCTTTCAACATGTCTTGAGTCCCATCTCCTAAAATTTCTAACTCTTTGCAATTTATTCAGTTTCAGTCTGCAGTTCATAATCATTACACTAAGGACAAAGTTTGGATCTGCCCCTGGAAATGTTTTGCAATTTAAAATCTATTATTGAAGTCTCTGTCTGTCAGTCTGAAACCTTTTGCTGCCCTGGGTCTCTTCCACATAGACAACCATCTTTCATCATTCTTAATTCAAGTGTTAGTGCTGATTAAACTATACTCTATGCAAAATTCTACTAGACAGCTTCCTCATTTGTTTCTTTCCCCCAACCCACTTTCTCCTACCACTTTTCTTTCTCTTCCTTTTGCTACTGTCAAATTTTGGTCACCCCTCATGATTAAATTTTCATCTCCCATTACTGACTGAATAACTTCATTTATGTCGCCATATTTTGTCAATTTCTTGATATTTGGAACTAGTTGTCATATAAACTTGCATCCTATGGTCGGTGTTGCTTCATATCTGTCTTGGTTATGATAACGGGTTCACTACGCTGTTTGTAATAGACCTGACCAGAAGTTCTGTTCTTCCCACCACTGCACTTCACTAATCCCAACTACACCAAACTTCAATTCCCTTTTTAAATTCTCTAACTTGCCTGCACGGTTAAAGGATCTGACAGTCCATGCTCCAACTATAGAATGCCAGTTGTGTTTTTCCTCATGATGACACTTCCCGGAACTGAGGACCAATTACCTCTGGAATATTTTACACAAGAAGATGTCATATTCATTAAACCATGAAAGAGAGTAACATACCCTCAGGGAAAAAAAGCTATAGTGTCCTCCTGCTTTCAAATGTTTGCAGTTCCTGCACAGCATGGCCATGTTGGTTAATGTTACAATGCCAGATCAGTCAATCATTCAGAGAAACAACTGTAAATTCTTTGGTATAATTAGTAACATCAATGTGTGATCCGAAGCTTTCCCAGCAAGTCGACTGTATACACTGTTCTGTGGTGTGCAGCTGTGTCCAGTCATCTTCATAAGATGAGATTTCAACAGTGTACCTATCAATCACCTTCAGGTGATACCTGTAGAATGAATATCTTCATTACATCTTGGGAAGATATTCATTCTATAGGTGTCATCTGAAGATGACAACAAGAAACACTGTCTGGAATTACAGATATGACTGCACCTGACTGGACACCTGAGAACGCTACAAATATGACGGTAAGCCAATTATTATCTGCAATTTAGTTATATTTTTGTTTATTTTGATAGTACTGTTGTTTCACATTAATGACACATGTTCTGTTTGTTTGTTGTTATATCGTTGCAATTTTCAAGCTGCTATGTTAGTTTTGTTATTGCTGCTATGCTGTTAATCATGGCTGCTCCACTGTGTATTTGCACCAAGAAGAGCAACATTCAGTGATCCGTTTTTTGTGGTGGGAAGGTGTATCAGGGGCCGAAATTCATCTAAGACTTTTGGTACACTACGGGAACAGTGTTTTGCCACAATGGAGTGTCTACGAATGGATTGAAAAATTCCGAAATGGTTGCACAGGTGTCACGCACAATTTGAATGACAGAGCCATCTGTGAAGATTGATCACCTATGCAGCAATAACTATTTCATGTGGTCAATTCATGTTCATTCAATGATACACCATTGCGAGGCACAGGATGCTACAGAATCCAGATTTGGAAAATGTTACAATCAGTTAGATGCATCGAAAAAGAAGAAAAATGAGAAGGTCTTGTCCATCATTCTAATGCTGGTTGAAGATCGCTACCTAGAGACAAAACTAGTGAAGGAAGTGTGGGAGAAAATGGAAAAAATACACTGCAACAATGGTCTTCCTAACACTATATCCAAGATGAGGGACTTAGCAAATATGAAGAAAGAAGACGATTTGACTACGGATGACTGTGTAACAACGATACTGGTTATCAATAGATTAGTGAAGCAAGAAGGCTTTACCTTTGAAGACAAAACTGTTGCAGGCTTTGTGCTTCCAATACTGCCTCTAGAAAAAGTATGAAGGCCTCATTACAAGTTTAGAAAGAGACAAAGACGGATTGACCACAGACCTTGTTATTAACAGATTAGAATTAGAAGAGAAGTGCCTGGAACCAGATCTGAAGTCCACCAAGAACTGAGAAGAAGCCAAAACATATTCAGCACAAGGTGGAGATCATAAGCAACACAAGCTTTGCTGGAGGGACTATAAACATCATAAACAAAATCAAGAAGATGAGAACAATGCAGCCAACAGAAACAGACTATGTTCCCCTGTGGTGAAGCAGATCACATTGACAAGGAGTGCCCACATTTCCATGTGAAACAAGAAGGGGATGCATGAAGCAAGAAGAATATTCCCAAGAAATCAGCATAGAGGGTACATGAAAAGGAAGATGATGGAATAGTGGCCATGACAGTGACCAAAAGTGGTGGAGTTGCTGATGGAAAGGTCTGAGTTCTGGATTAAGGAGTACCATATCATATGACTAGTCACCAAGAGATATGACAGGACTTAGGATGGGTAACTTTGGAGAAGTGAAACTGGCTGATGGGAAAGTTACTTAGTGACTGGCAAGGGAAGTGTTGTCATGAAAGCAGAAAAGTCATATGGAGGAAAATCAGTCCAATTAACAGAAAGCTTCCAGTGAAAGAACTGTATAGAAACTTGTTGTCTGTTAAACAAATGGACAAGAAAGGCATGTGCATTAGATTCAAAAACGATGATGTTTATGTGTCTGTTGGTGAGAGGAAGATCATAAGGCAGTGGTGTCAGTGGTGTCTATTTAATGCACTGTGAATATTACAAAGTGATTAACAGTATAGTGATGCCCCACAACTACAAAACACCTCAACCAGTGCAAAATAAAGCAGCAGCCAGATGAGCAGAAGTTTTGTGGCACCAAAGGCTTGAACACAGAGAAGCTTTATCCAAAGTATGTAGAGTCACTAAGTATGAAGAAAAATGTGAATTGTGTGTGCAAGGAAAAATGACAAGACAGCCTTTCAAACCAAGCCAAACTACTACTGAAAATGTTCTAGAATTGGTACATAGTGATGTGGGCTGTATTAAATAGACCTTCTTAGATAGAGCACATTACTATGCTACTTACCTGAATGATCAGTCAAGAAAAGTGATGAGTGTGACCCATTTGTGGAGTTTAAAGGGCGTACAGACTGTGAAACAGAGAGAAGACTGCAAAGTTTGCAATCGGACAATGGGACTGAGTACATTAACAGCAAATTTGAACAGTTGTTTAAGGAAGAGGGCATATTGCACTGGAAAAGCACAGTTTACTCTCCCCCATCCAACAGAAAAGCCAAGCACCTGAATCAAACATTTATATCCATTGTGATTTGTCTACTATTCCAAGGTGGTTTGCCCCACAACTTTTGGAGAGAAGCTCTGGTGTTGGCCTGCTACATCTGAAATAGATCCCAACAAGATCCCTTGGTAAAAAATCCTGTACAAGTCTGGAAGCAGAAAAAATGTATTAAAGAAGAGCTGAAAATACTTGAAGTGTTTGGGTGCAGAGCCTAGTCAAGCACATTGACATCTGACAAACTTGGGACTGGGCAGAAGAATGTGTTTATCTTGGAGTAGAAAAGATTCAAAAGGATTACATCTATGGAGCCTTGGACAAAGAAAAATCCTTTTCAGAAGAAATGTTATCTTTGTTGAGAGAGAATTCCCCCTAAAGGCTACCATAAATAAAGAACTATGTCTTCTAGATGATGTAATCACAACGCAGATGGAAACAGCTGGTCCACACAGGAATGAGGTGACAGCAGATGACACCAATATGGTGTGGTTGAGCTTTCCTGACCTATTAAGGAACAGGTGGCGACAGCACACCACTGAGGAGTGCAGAACTGGTAGCAGATTATGCAGTTGAGTCAACAGCTGTTTGAGGAGATGGGTGCCAATCCAGGGTCAGAGAAGAAGATGGATACAACACTGAAGGCAGTGTAGTTACCAGCATTGGAAATATTGATGCGTGTAAGGAGTGCAGTACCATGTTGGAAACTGAGATTTCTAGTACAAATAGTGGAGCAGGATTACAATGATTTTCATGTCTGGCAAAATCAAAAAAGTGTGATTCACATCTATTTGCATGTTTTTTTTCTACCATGTGTCAAGTGAATCCATCTGATCCAACATCAGTAGGAGAAGCTTTAGCCTCAGTTCACAAGGACAAATGGTGTACAGCCATAGAGTCAGAGATGAGTAACCTAAAATGCTACAATATATGGAAACTTGTTGACAGATCAAAAGCTGATTGTGTTGTAGGAAGTAATGAGGTGTTTACCACAAAGAGAAGTGGAGAAGGTGAGATGGTTCAATTTAAAGCAAGGTTAGTAGTTCTGGGATACAGCCAGATATTTGGTGTAGACTGGGAAAGCTATAGCCCAGTAATTAGATGATAGCAATTGTAGAACTTAGGGGATGGAAAATTGAACACAGTGATGTAGAAACTGCTTATCTCAATAGCTCCATAAATGGCACTGTTTTCAAGGAGCAACCAAAATTGTTTAGTGTGGGGAATAAAGTGTGAATAAGAGTTTGTATGAGCTTCATGAAGTAAGGACTGGAATGCTTTTTTTCTGCTCAGTGATGACAAAATTAGGTTTGAAAAAATCTAAAAAGCATCCTTGTGTATTATACTCTAATCATTTAATGATTCTGGTTCATGCTGATAATGTTGTTGTAATAGGTGAGGAAGAGATAATTGAAAAAATCAAGAACATTTTGAAATCTCACATTAGCATTATAGAAATAACGACATGTTGTTTATTTTAGGACTTAAAATTGAGCAGTCTGAAGGGAAAGCAAAATTAAACCAAACTATTTACATTCAGCAGAAACAGAGAGTTTAAAATGTGTGACTGCAAGGGCAACCATGTTGGTGAAGATGAAAATGACAAGCCATTTGACCAAAACATGTACCAAAAGATGGTGGGTTGTTTGTTATACATATCCAGATGTACTTGACCTGATATTGCCTTTATTGCAGGAAGGTTGAGGCAGTTCAATTTTACACCAAGTGTTTCTCACTGGAAAAGAGTAGAAAGGGTATTTTGTGAGCTGCAACAAACTAAAGATTTGAGCTATGTTTCAATGACATTTGTTCTGATCCTAGTGTATTCAGTGATGCTGACTGGGCAAATGACCCAGCTGATAGTAAATCCATAACAGGGCACACAGTTTTGTTAGCTGGAGTAGCAATCAGCTGGAAGAGTAAAAGGCAATCCATTGCAGTCACCTCCACATAGAAGATGAACACATTGTAATGTTTGAGACATGTAAGGAGTTGGAAATTAAGTGTTCTGAATTTGTTAGACTACTCCTGCAGGTCATGCTGACAACACAGGTACCATTGAGATTATCAATAAAAAGGGTGTATCAGAAAGAACCAAACATTTCAGGGTGTGCTATGATAGAATCAGGCAGACTATCTTTGCATGGTTTCCTTAAGTTTAAGTCTGCATCAACTGATGATAATGCTGCAGATGTTTCAACTAGAGGTCTTGGTGATATTAAAACTGAGAGATTCAGAGGCATGTTAGGATTAAAATAAGCATTAATTCATGTTGGACTAGTTACCTGTTAAATTTTGTCTCATTTCTGTTCTTATGTTTAATAATGTATTTTTTCAATGTGAAACTGGTAAGATATTATCTTATGATGCCCACCAAAGGGAAGTGTTGTAATTATGTTTATTTAAAGCAGTGACCATCATTCAAATTCAGTGCCATTCCCAGAGTACTCAGAAGCCATGGGTTTCCAATGTAGCTTCTTTTCTCTGTATGTGCTTCTTTGGCACAGTTTCAGTAAGGCACAAAAAACATCTCTGTGAAAAGAACATCGTGTGATGGTAGTGCCCTTCTGTGTACTGTATTTGTGTGTTTTCTGTAATACATTTACAAAAAGTGACAATGTGTGTGTTTTAATTCAATTGCCCACCCACACATATATGTCAATACGCACTGCACATGTAAGAATTACATCATTCAGCCAAACAAAGCAACAGTTGTCAGGACTTTAGGTTTGGAAGGTAGGAGATGAGGTACTGGCGGAATTAAAGCTGTGAGGATGGGGCGTGAGTTGTGCTTGGGTAGCTCAGTGGTAGAGCACTTGCCCGCAAAAGGCAGGGTCCCGAGTTCGAGTCTCGGTCCGGCACACCGTTTTAATCTGCCAGGAAGTTTCATCTGTAGTGGAATTTTGGGAGCTCTTCATGGGTTGGTAATCCTATATTTTCAACAGTTTATGCCTCTCTGTAGGTAAAAAGTTATACAACATTAGAAGACAATACCTAGATGCAGATGTGATAGTGCCAGAGATCAATCTCATGGTGGTGTTCAACTGTTTACCAATCATGCCACAACATTCAGCTGCTGTGAATACTAGAGCAAATGATGACAGGCAAATAGTGTCAGCAGTTTCAGAATTGTATTATTTTGAGTTGATATTTTGTTGTGGTATTCTTAAGGTGTTTATTGTATATAAGGGTGGGGCCAAGTGTTATTCCTCAACACTTGGGATGCTTATTGTGATTCAAGGCAACACTTTCAAGTGCATACTTGTTTACATCTACCAGATTATTATTCAAAATGGAATGTTGAGACCTTGGTTTTAGATGGGTTAGGTTTAAGTTTCCATTGCTTGAAGTTCGTATTCAATACAGTATGATCTTTGTCGAGAACTATTTCTATGGCAGCAAGAGATTTGACTTTAGTGGGCAAGGCTATATCACCCATATAGCAAAACATTATCCCCTACATGGCGGGAAGACAGGCTATATACAGGTTGAACAGGAGGGGAACCAAGACTGACCTTTGTTATAGTTCCTTACTAACAATCCTGATGTTACTAGTATTTCCATCAACTATAACTTATCTATTACTGAACATGTTCTGCCATTGTTTGACAGGATATAACTCTTAGCAGTTTATAAATGACTCCTTTCCCCACATTGTGTCGTATGTTGCTGTGAGGTCTGGGAATACCATGCATGTTTTTGGGTTTGTTGAAAATCGCTTTCTATAAAAGACATTAATGCCAGAACTTATCCACAGAGACTATAGCCTGGTATGCATCCTGTTGTTCTATGATAGCACCTTAGATCCTCTTATGCAAAGGCATTCAAAAAGCTTATACATGCAGCAAAGCAACACTATTAGTATGTCACATTGAGGGTGTTTGGCTCATTATCGTGGCTTCAACAGGGTGACAATTTTCAACTTTTTGAACACCTTGGGGGTATGATAAGTTGCCATTACATCAGAAAAGTATGGTGGGAGCCATTTAACTTTATTATCTCCAACATGAGCAAGGAATACTGGGTGAATACCATCAAAGCCAGGGGCTTTGCCTTATTTCATGTTTTCAACTGTGTTGTTGACTTTTTCTACAGAAAATGATCTGGAGAAGTTTAACTCAACTGGAGAATTTTTTTCTCAGTGCTCTTAAAGTGCCAAGTAGACCAGCCTCAATGTGGTACACTCCAGACAATGTGATAGTTTATATCCTGGCAAAATAGTCTACAAATTTGGCTGTCAAACTATCAACGGGATTTCCTAGCAAATAAGAAATGCAAATGAAAAACAGGGGCTCTTTTGAGAACCACATGAACAAGAGAATTATATCTTCATTCCACATCTGCCAATTAAATATAGAAAGAATTGGCAGCTGTAAATCTGATTATCTTGCAAACTTCCTCCTTAACAGTAACACTAATGTGGTGCTTCTACAGGAAACCCATGCTGCCGCAGAAGATCTTTTTTAAAAAAAGAGAAAGAATACATGGCTATTATCTAGTGGAAGGTATGAGGGTCGCTCCAAAAGAAATGCACACTATTTTTCTATCCATCTTTTATTCTACCTGTTTGAAAGTTTTACAGTGTGTAGATACATCCTTTAGGAACAATATTTTCATTTCTCCACATAATTTCCATCTCTCTCAACTACCTTATGCCATATTGGAACCAGGGCCTGTATATCCGCATGGTAAAATTCTGGACCAACCTGTTGGAGCCACTGTTTGGTAGCATGCACAAGGGAGTCATCATCTTCAAACTTTGTTTCACGAAGAGAGTCTTTCAGTTTCCCAAAGAGATGATAGTCACATGGAGCCAGGTCAGGACTGTAAGGCAGGTGTTTCAGTGTTGTCCCTCCGAGTTTTGTGATCGCTTACATGGTTTTTTAACTGACATGTGGCTGCACATTGTTGTGCAACAGCAAAACATCCTGCTTTTGTGATGTGGTTGAACACGACTCAGTCGAGCTTGAAGTTTCTTCAGTGTCATCACATATGCATCAGAATTTATGGTGGTTCCACTTGGCATGATGTCCACAAGTAAGAGTCCTTCAGAATCAAAAAACACAGTAGCCATAACTTTTCCAGCAGAAGGTGTGGTTTTGAATTTTTTTTTTTCTTGGGTGAATTTGCATGATGCCACTCCATTGATTGCCTCTTCATCTCTGGTGAAAAATGATGAAGCCATCTTTCATCACCTGTCACAATTCTTCCAAGAAATTCATCTCCACCAGTCTTGTACTGTTCCAAAAGTTCACTGCATACCGTTTTGCTTGTTTCTTTGTAAGCCACTGTCAACATTCTGGTAACCCACCCGGCACACTTTCAGTATTCCTCAAACACTTCCTTCCCCTATTCCAAAGTAGTATGACAATTTGTTTACTGTGACACGTCTGTCAGCAGTCATCAATTCGTTAACTCTCTGCACATTGTCTGGAGTGTGTGCAGTACAAGGCCTGCCGCTGCGAGGACAATCCTCAATATTGCCGTGCCCGCTTTCATCACCTAACCTGCTTGCCCACTGACTAACTGTACTGCTAACGGCAGCAGCATCTCCATACACCTTTTTCAACCTCTTGTGGATGTTTCCCACTGTCTCGTTTTCACAGCACAGGAATTCTATGACAGCACATTGCTTCTGACGAACGTCAAGTGTAGCAGCCATCTTGAAGACATGCTGTGATGGCGCCACTCACGGGAACAGGTTGAACTAAGTTTGAACACACACAAGAAGAATGTAGCTACACACTGTAAAACTTTCACACATGCAGAATGAAAAGTGTATTTTTACAAAAATAGTGTGCATTTCTTTTGGAGTGACCCTCATACTTATCAACACAGCTATGGTGTTGCCTACAGTGGCTCCAGCAATGGGAAATGTACAGCTCCTTTTTCAGATACAGATGTGGACTCTGACCATAATCTGTTGGTTATGAACTGCAGATTAAAACTGGAGAAATTACAGAAAGGTAGAAAATTGAAAAGATGGCACCTGGATAAGTTGAAGACAGCAGAAGGTCAGATAAGCAAAATGGCACAGTACAAATCATTGGATAATACCTGAGATATTGTCCCTAATTGATGAAAGGAGGAAATATGAAAATGCGCCAAACGAAGCAAAAGGCAAAAGAGAACACAGGCATCAGAAATGTGAGCTTGACAAGAAATACAATATGGCAAAGCAAGAATGGCTAGATGTGAAATACAAGGATGTAGAACCATGCACAAAGACGGATGACACCAGCAGGAAAATCAGAGAGACCGTTGGAGAAAAGAGAAGCAGCCATATGAATATTAAGATTTCAGATGGCAGAAGCAAAGAAGAGAAAGTGAAGGTAGAAAGAATATACAGAAGATCTGTGCAAAGAAAATGAACTTGAAGGCAGTATTATAAAAAGAGAAGAGGAAGTTTAAAAAGATGAGTAGACTGATATGCTACTGCAAGAAGAATTTGACAGATCACTTGAAGTACTATCATCCTAGCTTTTATCTTATAAGTCTCATGGAATTTCTTGTATAATAATGTCCCTTTGGTTTTTGGATATGATGAATAGGTATTAAATAATGTACACAACAATGCATTATTTACTTTTTGGTTTTTTAACACTTATTAGCACTAAGTTCAGTTTTGATGATCAGCTTTGTAGAATTTATGAGCACCAATATTTTAAGATGATCAGTAAGCTATACCAATTAGCAGAGATTTCAAAAAGTTCACAAGTGTCTAAATATCAACTCAGTATAGATTTATACATTTTGGCCGGCTGTCTGACTGACATAATAACTGTGATGACCGAAAACTCATCCATGACTGACTTATGGTGTGTAACATGATATTAACATACACACGTATTACAGGAATTACAAAATGGTAAAATACAGGACTATTAGATTTTGATATTAACATAAAAGACAGAAAAAGAAGTCACAAAGATGTAACAGGTGATGAAGAAAACTTGATTAACCGAAGGCTGCATAATTTTAAAAGCACTTAGTAATAGGTGCTACTTTATGAGAAAATGTGCACAGAGATTCCAAAAAGAAAAGAATTTTCTAAAAAGATATATTTTCCAGCAGGAATAACAAAGAAACTAATACAATGATCAGCCACAACATTATGACCACTAATCTCTTATCAATAGAAAACCCATCCAGGTGATAGGAGCATCATCAGTGAGGAATGACTCCTAGTCACACACATGCACGGTGCACGAGGTAACAGTTAGCATGCTGCCCCTGTGTAGAATGGAAAAGGTGCCAATCTATCTGAGTTTGACCAAGGGCAGATTGTAGTGGCCCAGAGGCTCAGCATGAGCATTCGGAAGCAGCATGGTTTGTTGGGTGTTTGAGGAGTGCTGTGGTGAGTATCTTGAACTCATGACCAAACCAAGATGAAACCACAACCATACATCGTGGGATTTGGTGGCCACCCGTCATTACAGATGTAGGACACCATAGGCTGGATGATTCTACATCTACCTCTGCTTCAACCAGCATGAGTTTTGTACTGACTCCTTTTCCTTCAGTGAGGAACATGATGCCTCAACACCATCAAGTAATAACAATAGTGCACCTCCCCTTTCTCACTGTGGCCGAAGACTATGGACCACCCACTTTCCTGCAAGAGTATGTTCAGGATAGTGACACCTTTACCTATCTCATCTCTTGTGTTCTACACTGGTGGGGGTGGGGGTGGGGGGGGTGGTGGTGGTGGTGGTGGTTGTGGGGGGGGGGCGCTCTGTGGTGATATCGATGTACAGAGGTTGACATGAGCAAGCCCTAAAAATATTATGTGATGGTTTCTGTTTTATTCTTGATCTTTGCCCAGCTCATTTTGGATTACCTGTGCTAATGCATGTGTCTCATGTCTTGTGATCATTCAGGGTCAATACGGTGGTGACATTTCATGGGATCAGTATGTGCATCTTATTTTGTCTACTCATCAACATGGAAAAACCCACAATTAGAATCTAGAACTTCAAATTTGACCTTTCTGGCACACACAGTCTCACACAAAGGATAATTTGGAAATCATCACAGATGTCTAAATAAACATGTGAAATGTATGGATTTTTTTACTTAGATGAATTTGTGGCAACTTCTAACTAGCATACCAAAGATTAAGACTGCAGCTTTGGTTTATCGCAGTCAAAATTATGAAAATTGTGGAGCCTCAACAAAGCACGTCTTTCACTTGGGATGGCTGACAATGCAGTGCAACAACAGGAGAGATATGGACACCTTTTTCCCATTGAATATGGAGTACAGAGTTTTTACTCATCATAGAATAGATCCTTTTGCACATGGATAACTATTAATTCTGTGGGATTTGATAAGTTTTTATGTGTCCCCTATAAAATTTTGTTTTGTGGTATGACACATCCCAAAACCGACCAACTCATTTATATAAAAAATGATAATTTTAGTGTCTTGGCTGATCTGGCCTTGTAACCTCAACCAAAACAGCCTTGCTATGCTGGTACTGTGAATGGCTGAAAGCAAGGGGAAACTACAACTATAATTTTTGACGATGGCATGCAGCTTTACTGTACAGTTAAATGATGATGGTGTCCTCTTGGGTAACATATTCTGGAGGTAAAACAGTCCCCTATTCAGATCTCTGGGTGGAGACTACTCAGGACACTATATCAGGAGAAAGAAAACTGACGTTCTACAGATCGGAGCATGGAATTTCGGGTCCCTTAATCGGGCAGGTAGTTTAGAAAATTTAAAAAGGGAAATGGATACATTAAAGTTAGATATAGTGGGAATTATGATGTTTGGTGGCAGGAGGAACAAGACTTCTGGGCAGATGAATACAGGGTTATAAATACAAAATCAAATATGGGTAATGCAAGAGTAGGTTTAATAATGAATAAAAAAATAAGAGCATGGGTAAGATGCAATGAACAGCGTAGTGAATGCTTTATTGTAGCCAAGATAGACATGAAGCCCATGCCTATCACAGTAATGCAAGTTTATATACCAACTAGCTCTGCAGACGATGAAGAGATTTAAGGAATGTATGATGCGATAAAAGAAATTATTAGGATAGTTAAGGAAGACGAAAATATAATAATCATAGGGAACTGGAGTTTGATAGTAGGAAAGGGAAGAGATGGAAAAGTAGTAAGTGAATATGGAATGGGGGTAAGGAATGACAGAGGAAGCTGCCTGGTAGAATTTTGCACAGAACATAACTTAATCAAGCTAACAATTGGTTTAAGAATCATGAAAGAACGTTGCACATGTGGAAGAAGCCTGAAGGCACTGGAAGGTTTCAGACAAATCATATAATGGTAAGACATAGATTTAGGAACCAGGTTTAAACTGTAAGACATTTCCAGGGGCAGATGTGGACTCTGACTGCAATTTATGGGTTATGAACCGTAGACTAAAACTGAAGAAACTGCAAAAATGTGGGGATTTAATGAGATGGGGCCTGGATAAACTGAAAATAAAAGAGGCTGTAGACTGTTTCAGATAGAGCATTAGGGAACAATTGACAAGAACAGGGGAAAGAAATACAATGGAAGAAGAACCGGTAGCTTTGAGAGATGAAATAGTGAAGGCATCCGAGGATCAAGTAGGTAAAAAGATGAGGGCTAGTACAAATCCTTGGTTAACACAAGAGATACTGAATTTAATTGATGAAAGGAGAAAATATAAAAATGCAGTAAATGAAACCTGAGTCGAAACAAGGCCCTGGGAATAGACAACATTCCATTAGAACTACTGACAGCCTTGGGAGAGCCAGTCCTGACAAAACTCTACCATCTGGTGAGCAAGATGTATGAGACAGGCAAAATACCCTCAGACTTCAAGAAGAATATAATAATTCCAATCCCAAAGGAAGCAGGTGTTGCAAACTATCAGTTTAATAAGTCATGGCTGCAAAATACTAACATGAATTCTTCACAGACGAATGATTAAACTGGTAGAAGCCGACCTTGGGGAAGATCAGTTTGGATTCTGTAGAAATGCTGGAACACATGAGGCAATACTGACCCTACAACTTACCATAGAAGAAAGATTAAGGAAAGGCAAACCTACGTTTCTAGCATTTGTGGACTTAGAGAAAGCTTTTGACAATCTTGACTGGAATACTCTCTTTCAAATTCTCAAGGTGGCTGGGGTCAAATCCAGGGAGCGAGAGACTATTTACAATTTGTACACAAACAAGATGGTAGCTATAAGAGTCAAGGGGCACGAAAGGTAAACAGTGGTTGAGAAGGGGTGCGACAGGGTTGTAGCTTATCCCCGATGTTATTCAAACTGTATACTGAGCAAGCAGTAAAGGAAACAAAAGAAAAATCTGAAGTAGGAATCAAGATCTATGGAGAAGAAATAGAAACTTTGAGGCTTGCCGATGACATTGTAATTCTCTCAGAGAGAGCAAAGGACTTTGAAAAGCAGTTGAACACGATGGGCAGTTTCTTGAAAGGAGGCTATAAGATGAACATCAACAAAAGCAAAATGAGGATAATGGAACACAGTTGAATTAAATCAGGTGATACTCAGGGAATTAGATCAAGAAATGAGACACTTAAAGTAGTAGATGAGTTTTGCTATTTGGGGAGCAAAATAACTGATGATGGGTGAAGTAGAGAGGATAAAATGTAGGCTGTCAATTGCATGGAAAGTGTTTCTGAAGAAGAGAAAATTGTTAACCCTGAGTACTGATTTAACTGTCAGAAAGTCCTTTCTGAAAATATTTGTATGGAGTGTAGCCATGTATGAAAGTGAAACATGGATGATAAATAGTTTAGACAAGAAGAGAACTGAGAAATGTTGTGCTACAGAAGAATGCTGAAGATTAGATGGGCAGATCATGTATCTACTAATGAGAAGGTACTGAATAGAATTGGGGAGAAGAGGAATTTGTGGCACAACTTGACTAGAATAAGGGATTGGATAGTAGGACACGTTCTGCAGTGTCAAGGGATCACCAATTTAGTGATGGAGGGAAGCGTGGAGGGCAAAAATTGTAGAGGGAGACCAAGAGACAAATACACTAAGCAGATTCAGAGGGACGTAGGTAGTTACTCTTAGTTGAAGCTTGCACAGGATAGACTAGCATGGAGAGCTGCATCAAACCAGTCTCTGGACTGAAGACCACAACAACAACGACAATACATATTAATTTATTGCCTATATTTAAATCAATGACAATTTAATTACATTATTCACTGTTTTAACACATCCTGCATGTAGTAAATGTTCGCATGACAATTATATTTGTGTTCTGAAATCACTGCCCTGTTAATTTCTGTGGTGTGTCAATGATGAGGTCTGTCTCATTTAATATGAACAGTGTCCAACAGGTTTATAATTTCTCACATGGAGTTCTTTTCTGTAATTATACACATGTAGCAGACTGATCTATTAAATCTCCAAAGCAGGCTGCAGGAATGAGGAGTAAGAAAAGAAACTGAACAAAATTAGTTATGCAAAGTTCTTAATTAAGAAGAATCCTTCAGAGAAGTTTTAAAGAATACTTCCAGCTGTTCATACCTATGCATGCATCCTGTCCTGGAGTAATGGCTAACTGCTTCTACAGATTTTTTGTGAATTCTATTCTTTCAGTGAGTTTAACATTCCATGCCAATTTGCAAGATTTGCAAGCTGATTCCTTCCATCAGGCACAATAATACAAATACCTACACTGGGCCTAAACACGAGTTAAAATCCCCAATGGCAGGTTTACAATGACAAGATAATGCACAGTTACCTGAGAAGCATTTTAATTTTGTCTAAGTATGCATTCCAGTTTGAATATTTATATGATCTGTACACAACCATTTTGTCTTATGCCCTGATTAGTGTGAATGATTTTAATATTTGTGATGATTTATTATAACACTAAGGCAACAGAATGCAAAAAGCAACCCAGGTACTGAGAATAGACTGTGAGTTCAGTACATGATCTTCAAGTTCAATTGATGGCATAAAGTGAGCAGACACAAGACAACAGCACCTGAATCTCTCATATCCAGTTTACTTCATTTAAAATTAGCTGGGATTTAATGTGTTTACAACACAGAAGGTTTTATTTTTCAGTAATTTCATGATCTATTAGAAACTAAATGTCATCTGCAAAGAAAACTCATAGAACATCAAAGTCAAATGGCGGATTATGAACAAGAGTGAGACTGAAAGGGGATAGATGCTCTATCTAATGTGATCCCAGGAGAAACTGTTTTCCATTTATAAAATCAATATCTATATTTGATTTTGTAAGAATTCTTGCTTCCCAGTTAAAGTATGAGCTGAAGCATTTTGGTGTAGGAAAGGAGAAAGTATTGATATACTGTAATCAATACCTTTCTTATGTCACTTGAAATTAATGGGAATTTCAGATTTTTCTCCTTGTGCGAACTACCACCTCAGTTAGAGGAGGTTAGTGTAGGAGCTTAATTCTCAGATGGTGCTAGATATTTCCTTGAGCCTCCTTATGAATGTTCCTTTTGACAAATCTGTTTGTGCGCAGAGATTTGTATAATGGTTTCTGTATCATATGAAACATTCTCTCAACCAAACACTGTTACGAGTAATGTTTGAGAGGACTGATATATCGTATCCAAGAAGGCTATGATTAGTAAAGTACTGTGATCTTCAAATCACCACTAGATCCTCTTCATGCCACTACTATCAACGTTTATACAAAGTGTCACGGGACAATTTGTTCCAGTCATTTCATTTAAACCCATGTCATGCTCCTGCAAACAACTACAGGAGATAGTGTGATTAGTTTCTTGCGTTGTTGCAAGCAGCCATGTTACATATTCCCATCTTCTCAGTGGATAATTCTAGGGATTGTCGCTGCACGGGGTAGCCAAGCGGTGTGAGACGCCTTGCCACAGTCCGCACAGTTCCCCCTGTCAGGTTTGGGTACTCCCTCGGGCTTGGGTATGTGTGTTGTCCTTAGTTTAATTAGATTTAGTAGTGTGTAAGCTTAGGGACCGATGACCTCAGCAGTTTGGTTCCATAAGACCTTACCACAAATTTCCAATTTTCTAGGGATTGTCCAAAAGTCATACTTGGCACTGAAAATAATCTGATTTTTCAAAATGTGATATGAAGGAAAATGTTCAAATAAAACATCTTCCTACTGAGCTGAGAAACTGCAACACTCTCATTAATGATTATTTTCATATTTGTTGTATGTTATTCTCATAAAATGAAGCAAAGCAATGTGCACAACACAATAATTTATATATTTATTTTATTTTTATGTGAACTCTTGTGGGTACACGTAATTTACAGTAAGTTGTTGAACATCATTAAATATGATACTGCTTCTATCATTATAAAACATCAGTAATTATTTAAGGGTACAATAGAGAGTATTGATATATTACTATTATTAGCATAGTTTCAGTGGCAACAATACTACTATGGTTTCAATGCATAATACTAGTGCATTATGATTGGTACATCATTATTTATCAAAGAACTCTTTCCGGCTATAGAAGCCATCGTCAGTTACATATGCCTTCCCTGCAGCTTTGAATACTGCAATGCTGTTTACTGACTGTATGTTATTCAGTAATTTTCTAAATATCTTTTCTCCAAGATGCAGAACTTCATTTTTGCAGAGCATAGTTTTTTTCAGTGTATATGGAGACAAGTTCTTTGTCTTGTGGTTTCTGCATCTTCATTTTTTAGGAAAAGTGAGGGATTTTCAATCACATATTGCTTTATGGATGGGGTTGCAATTTATCGCCCATTGAGTGGGCCTACACTACACAGCTGTTTGTCAAATCATAGCAATCTAAATCTATTTTCCAAGCATTTCCAGAGGCTTCTGTTTTGCAGAAAACCAGCACTTATTAAAACTGTTGTTAATTCTGGAAATGTTTTTTCTGTTCAGTGGTTGAGTACAAGTTGCGATGAAAACCACGCCAGAACAAAACAAAGCTGCGTGGCAGACTGGATCTGAAACTCGGATTTTTACCTTCTGTGGGCAGTACGCGAAAAATATCTCTATTTGGGTATGTCTTACAGAACGATATGTTCAACCTTTGAGTTTTGTACGTCAGGCATGCATTAGATTGCTCAATTGTTGGCGCATTCACTACCTAAGGGCAAATACATGTTCGAGTAACGGTACCGATCATAATTTTATGTTTTTATTTCAATAATCACAGGCCTTGGCGAATGACATATTTTAAATACCCCGCCGGTACCCCTCACGCGCATGCGTAGGCTACTGCAAGGGCAGTGGTCATATCGTTGGAACGAGATAATAACGGCGATCACTTGATCGATACTGTTGTGACAGGCAGAGTTCTTCGCAGACCCTTCAGGATCGGCTTCATAAGGTATCGGCAGACTGCACTAACTTACAATTTCATTTCATAGTAATGGTTGCTTTAGAGCTATGCGTAATTCGTAACCTATAACTCGGGAAAAGGAAAACAAAACACAACAACTTCTTTCGCTGAGTACCGACACGCTAAACACTAGCATGGCTAAAATCCTCGTTGCCAATTAGGCGTACTTACGTCACGCTAGTATTATAAAAGATTGCTTTGTTTTTCCGAAATACCTCGAAGTTCTCTACACATGCGGATAGCAGGGAATACCTGAGATAAAAGCAATTAATCTGAATGATAACAAACAAGTTCAATCATATTAAAACTTACAATAACATAACCGTATGAATCTGTTATGTAAGTTACGCAATAGAAAGGCATATCTATGCCAACGCAAGTCGGAACTTGACGTGACAATCATGAGCTTTAAAATGTTGGCCTTAAAGGCGAACCATTCGCATTTTCGTCGACAGAAATTAGCATAACAAGTCATTATGACTATCATCCAGTTAAAAGATCGAGCGCGCATCAGATACAAAATAAAATTACACATGATTTTCATGGTAGCCATTGTGTAACTACGTGAACTCATTGTTACAGCTTCAGAGAGGATGATCGTCTGAAACACTCAGACCAACGACTACACCTCTTTCCGTGTAGATCGGTGTTTACTTGGGTCTTTAACTAGCTACGCGAAGAAAAAATTAAATTCATTGTATTCCTTTTCATTGCAGAAAATGTAATCACAAGTTCCTTGAAGCTGAAATAGTATCTGTCGAGAGATGTCTATGTGAAATTAAGTGACAGTGGGCTGGAAAAGATGAGTTGTTTTTAGTCGTTTGAAAGCTTCATGAAAGTATAAGCATCGCGAAATAGTAAAACACAATAGTCAATAAGAAGTGAGTTGTGAGTTGTAAATCGAATAAGGCAATTGCATTCGGGTTTAAATTAATTGTGACGTATGTAAAACCTTAGAGTTGCTGTAATGTTCTGCAATCTCAGAGCAGAACACATCGCATTCGAAGTTTGTGACGTAAGACCGGAGAAAGATCCGCTGGTGCAAATGCCATTTAGATTTGGCTTCTAAGACGACATATGTCTGTTGATATTACTCAGAATACGTTGATAGCAACGTAATTTTTAACAAAATTGCTTGTGAGTAATTCTCATCTATCGACAACGAATTTGCATGTGCTGTTGTCTCAAGTTGCTTATTTATCGATCAGTTGTTTGTATTTATTCTTTCTATTGATGTGCTTCTTTATTGTGTTATGCGAAGCGTTAAATACGAGCAATTCCATTATCATTATCTGCATCTATACTCAGCAAGCCATTGTGAAGTGCATCGCAGACACCTGTGTACTGTATGCTCTCGATTGAAGATAATTGCGAAATAAGTACTTACCTGTTAGGCTCACTACGTAATACGCAACTTCAGTATCTGGCTGTAGATTAAGTTTTCTTACTTTACTTTTATCAGCATGAGGATGTGAATTACGTATAACCTGAGTACTAAAGCAGTACCTGTATGCGAGAGAATAGTCTGAATTTAACTGCATCATAGCCGAAATACACTTTAAATTACAAATGCTTTTAGGATTTCCTTCTTTGGTATCAGATGTTAATAGTTTAATTACATGGTGCCACACTTTGGGTTTAGTGGTTTTGTTATTTACAATTTTACTGTATAGGACAATACAGAATGTGACTCGCAGTCTCGTACGCATATTCACATAGTTTTATTTTATTTATTTTTTGATCATCAGTCTTCTCGCTTGTTTGATGGTGGCAGCTGCTACGACGTTCTCTCATGTGCCATACTCTCCATCCTAAAGTAGAATGTACACTCAACATCCTCGATTGTTGAATATATACGAGTCATAGCCGTAACGCTGTAATCCTGCGTCCATGACAGAAGTGCTACAACTGCCCATCCCCCCGCCCTCCGATCCTCCCAAAGAACTACCTTGTTGTGTCAGGTTTTTTTTCGCAGATATATAAATTTTATAGTTTTGTAAGTAGGATTCAATGAAGCATTATTCCTCCTGTAATATAATTAATCAGTTACAGAAAGCATTTTCTTGAATTCTTTTTTAGTTTGCACAGCATATCGTACCAACCGAGACTTGCGAGCATTTATCGTTTTTGATTTCTTCCTCCACCGTCGCGCCTCGCTCGCCCTCGTCGTCAAAAATCGGAAGTCTTCGGCCAAGTAACATAATTTGCTTCAGTACCCTAATTTGCTTCATTACCCTCTCACCTACCTTCGTTGAACTTGATTGAGCTGTGTAGGCGGTAGCTGTTTGAACCGAAGCGCACGCAGGACCTTACGCGTACCATAGCAGAGAAACGATTCAGCTGTTCCCAGCAGAAACGGCCATTTGCAGGAACGACTATAAATACTGAACCAGTGATTTGAAGGGCACGAGAGACATCAAAAGGAAACTGAAGAAAAAAATAAAAGGATGTCTACTTCACGTCTGCTGAGTAATCAAGTCTTCCTTAAAATTATACTTAAATGATTGTAACTTACAATTTTTTGTATGAGGTCGACATCAAAAGACAGTAAGTTACAGACACATGCTCAAGAATGTAGTGTCTCTTTCTGACATGTAGGGACGAAAATGCTGTGAGTGATCAATTGAAGAAAGTTGCATGAAACTTAGGAAGTTGCAGATACTGAGATTACGTTATTTTTACATTCGCTATGTTTTCCACTTTCAGTTCTTATATAATGTTTCCTTACACATCTTCTCCGCTGTCTTGCTGTGATTTCCAATATAACATGAATCAGGCATTTCATTCCCTGACCTGTTTAAAACAGGGATAGAGTCCTTTGACATCATGTCTACAAACGCTACTCTAAAGCTAGTGAGTGGTCTAGTTATTTTATTAAGTCTGTGAGCGCATTGTTGCCACATGAGATAGACGTCTGTTTGATAATAGTAGTTTCTCTTTTATTATGCTGTTTGGAAGAAATGTCTCTGTAGAAATGGCACGGTGATGGCTGCATACGTTCGCAGTCGCGGGACGAAGGAGAAGCTTCTTCACATAGACAGAAAATAGGAACACGAGGGTTAGGAGAAGTCAAATACCTCTCCTGGTTCATATTTAAACCGTTCTACTTTCATGTTGTTTTTTTTCGGTAAAGTTTATAATCGTGTTCCTTCTTCCAGTTAGTGTTCTTACATATTCCCTTCCTATGCAGCTGAGAGCCTCTCCATTTATTATTTTATAGGTCCACTTAATTTTCTGGTCTCTCCTGTAACGCCTCATCTCAAACACTGGTCTATATTTGTTACCAGTGGCTCGCCTAACCACGGGAACATTGTAGGACCATGCAAAGAATCTTGGAATTTAAGTCAGGACGGAGATTAACTGATATTTATGTGTTCTAATAACTGGCAAAAATCGCAAAAAAAATGTAAAAGACTGAATGGATGAAGCACAAGAGCTGTTATTCTGGGCAGCTTGTAAAACAAGTTAACTATACAACAATATGCCACAAATTATAACCAAATTAAGTAAAATAGTCGCGTGGCAAAATAAGCAAGTAGCGAGCTGCTCAGAATATAGACTGGGTTCCCATAAGTGCGACACTTACATTTACCCAATATCAGCAAAGTCACGGCAGCCAGTGACCACAAAACTAAGTTCTCCATCCGCAACTCACTACTTTCAAAAAACCCTATATGGAGGTGACGACTCAATGCTGTTGCCCATGTGGTGGACATGAATATTGCTTATTTTACGAAAAAAGAAGAGGAACGTTGTAAGTAATTCTCACGTGCTGATCGGAAGGCATCTCGCTGTCTCACCCTTTAATGTCCGAACAAAGGAGGGAAACATGAGGTGCTCAGTTATTCTCTGGGGATGGTAGTGGTCAGGGCTAGGAAAGCACCGTCTCTGTCGACAAAAGCACAAAGCAGGTCGCAGCCCCACTTCCGCAAAAACTGCCCAACTCTAAGGGGCCTTAGCCCTCTATAATGAGATTCACTGACCACCTCCTGCCGACAAAGAGGGCCCAGAGACCACACCAGGAAACACTTTTCCAAGTAGAAAAAACAAAGTTTTCCTCCTAGCAAATGTGTTCAGTGCACTCTAAATAAAATTAACCATGAAGTGATGGCAAAAATGAAGTAGTATAACATACTGATACATGACAATAATGTCAATGTAATTCACTATACTTAAATATCTAGAACTTGTATTGTTTAGAACGCCGCACGAAACACAAGCTCCTGTCTCACTGCAACAAGATCTGTAGAAAATGCTGTAAATTGCTCATGGTAATTTGTAGAGTGCATTCATTCATTGATTCTAAAAATCAGTAACTAGACTGAAACGCCAACGAGGAACATCATGTATGCCTAGGTAAAATATCCTCCAGGCACAGCGGGCCTATATATTGTCAACCATCTTTCCCAATAGCTTCTATTTTTTCTGAGGAATTTAAACATATTGCATCATTTCACATTGTCAAACGCTTTTTGAAAATCGACAAATTGCCTTTGATATTTACTTATTTATTTAATCGTATGGTTAGGGCCAGGCTGTTCGCCAGGTGCTGGTCTTTCAATTTGACGCCACATCGGCTACCTGTAGTCGATGAGGATGATTGGATGATGACAGCACAGCACCCAGTCCCTGGGCGGAGAAAATGCCCCGAACAAGGCAGGAATCGAACCCAGGACCAGAGGATTGACAATCCGTCACGCTGACCATTCAGCTACTGGGGGCGGACATTGATATCTTATGTATTGTGTGGATGATATTTTTCTGGAAATCCCATGTATATTCTATTAACTAAACACATTTTTACCTTGTTTCACAAGATTCAATATTAGTGCATACCCTAGGTTTCTAATTAACAAGCGCATTTTTTAGTAGTCTACACAAATGATTCCAAAGATTGCAACTACATAAAGGTAAAAACATCAGCTCCTTAATTTATCAACTCTTGACTTAAACGTTCCAAGTAATCACTGCTGACAATTTTGACAGTTACATTTGTATGCTACAACATTCATTAGGAAAGCATTTACAATAATTATGAATTAACATAAACTAGAGTAGAGCTATGTGCACAGGAATGGGAATTTGTGTCATTATCTAGTAGTGAATAGGAACTTTTTCACAATCCTAGTGAAGGTTAGTTCTATTTCAGAGATTTAGCAACTCTGTCTACGTGAGCTCTTGGTTCCCCTTAACCCCTCATCGAGGATGAAACACTACCTTACCACTAATCCTAACCACACCCACTTAGTCCTTTATATTTCCATCTGACAGGGGAAAGCCACGGGAAACCATCCCATGTATTGTTACCACGAAAATCTATCATGGATTAAGACTATGGATATCCAAAGGAATGTTCACAAGACTGTGACTTGCAAACCAAAATCGGAATATTAGGATAAGCAGAGTATCACTGGAGAGGCAGTGAGCACTTCAAAACAGCTTATCGCAATCTGCACTACTGTAAAAAGACAAGACACTATTTAACATTGTTATCAAACATCTCGAAAAGTTCTTGACCGATTTCCTTCAGATTTTTACATGATAGTTTAATAAACACTTGGATGGACACAGGCTATATTTTTTCCATATACAGTATATAAATATACCACGTGGTTACAATTAAACTTTCCCTATTTAACACATTATAACACGGAAACTAATTACCATACGAGTACCAAACTTGGTAGCATTAATGTCCAGAGTATGGGATGCATGATTTCCATGTGTCACAGGGTCACTGTCCAGTTCTAACTATGGCCACCAGGTGCCATGATCAGTCATCGTGATTCATAGTCTCATTCACCTGACCAGTTGCAGTGCACTTATTGGCGTGTCAACGTGAACTTGGACAACAGGAGACGGACATTATTGGTGAAGCTCTATTATCAAAACAACTGTAATGCTGCAGCTACACATCAAGAACAACGCCGGCTGAAAGGCTAACAGAAGGGTCCTCTTTCTCCACCTGCTGTGCAAAGCATGATAAAGAAGTTTGAATCAACCAGAGAACTGGGGCGTCGCTCTGGGAAGTGGCCGACGACGGGTTGCACCATACTAGGTTGATGATGACGATGTTTGGTTTATGGGGTGCTCAATTGCTCAGCCATCAGCGCCTGTACAAAGTCCCAATCTTTACACAGTCCAATCTAGCCACTTTCACGAATGATGATGACAACAAAAACACCAAGTTCTCGGATAGAGAAAATCCCTAACCCTGCCGGGTAGTGAACCCAGGACCCCGTGATCTAGAGGCTGCAATGCAAATCACTAAACCATGAGCTGCGGACCAGGTGGATGATGAAATCGCTGTTGCTATGACAGACAACGCTGCCCGCAATTCCTGATCATCAGGCAGTGCTGTGTCACTACAGTTGAACATCCCATAGTCCCCTGTACGGAAGGTGCTTCGAACTGTTCTCAAATGGTATCCAGAGAAAACCAATATTGTACACAGCTTGCAGCACAGAACGCACAACAACGTGTTGACTTCGGTCTCCAGTTCTCGCAAGGACTGAAGTTGACCAGGACTGGTCCTGGACCATCCTATCGACAAACGAAGCTCATTTTTCTCTGACAGGTGATGTGAACACACAGAATTGCCGAGTGCGGGGATGTTCACCTCCAGTCAATGTGCATGAAGTTCCTCTGTATGGTGAATGTGTCATACTGTATGGTGTGGCTTCATGGCTACGTTCATCATTGGCTCATTCTTTTTTCAACAGGTTGGCGCTCAAGCACCAAAGACATGCAGTGTGACTGACCAGAGTTACTGTGATATGCTCCACCAGCATCTCATACCTGCCCTACAGGAAAGAGACTTACTGAACTCAACAGTTTTCGTGCAAGATGGGGCCCCACCGCACATTGCTCGTGAAGTTCACCTGCTTCCCCGAAAAACATTTGGAAACGTCAGCTGATCGTTTCTAAATGCTTGGCCGGCACAATCACCTGATCTCACTCCCTATTATATCTGGTTGTGGGTCTACCTGAAGGATAGGGTTTACCAGGAGAACATTCACACATGTGCTGATCTGAAGCACAGCATATCAAGACAGGTATCCAGCCAAACTATGGACATGCTTCGTTCTGCTGAGCAGAATGCAGTCATGCGCTTTTAGACTCTTCTGGACACTGATGGGCGCCAGCCCCTTTTGTAGCAGTAATGGTACCAATATTTAATGGTATGATGTACCGTAGCAGCACATTATAAGTGTTTCAGTTAAATTGATTTCGCATTATTTCTTTTCCTCGAATCCTTGACATTAATGGTACTAAGTTTGGTACTCATACAGTAATTTGTTTCTGTGTTAAATAAGGAATGTTTAATTATAGCAACCCAGTATATAATATGTAAAGGGAGATGTTGTTACGAAAACCTTGACAAGTTCTTGACGATTTACTTCAAATTTTTACACTTGGATGGACATAGACAATAAATGGGAGAAACGCTGTTACCAAAAGGCTCGGTAAGTTGTTGACCGGTTTACTTCAAATATTTACAAAATGCGGTAATAAACATTCAAAGAGACATAGGATATATGTATATAAACACACATCAAAAAACGTTTTGCATCACCTCGGTACCGAGAGTACCGGAACACGTATAGAAAATTGCAATAGAGATCAACATAAACATTATTTCCGCCCTTTTTATTGCTCATGAAAACCACACATTGCATGTTGTACCGCCATACAGCGAGACCTTCAGAGGTGGTGGTCCAGATTGCTGTACCCACCGGTACCACTAATACCTAGTAGCATGTGCTCTTGTATTGATGCATGCCTGTATTCATTGTGGCATACAATCCGGGAGTTCATCAAGGCACTGTTGGTCCAGATTGTCCCACTCCTCAACGGCGATTTGGCGTAGATCCCCCAGAAAGGTTGGTGGGCGACATCGTCCATAACCAGCCCTTTTCAATCTATCCCAGGTATGTTCGATAGGGTTCATGTCTGGAGAACATGCTGGCCACTCTAGTCGAGCGGTATCGTTATCCTGAAGGAAGTCATTCACAAGATGTGCACGATGGTGACGCGAATTGTCGTCCATGAAGACAAATGCCTCGCAAATATGCTGCCTGTATGGCTGCACTATCGGTCGGAGGATGGCATTCACGTATCGTACAGTCGTTACGGCGCCTTTCATGACAACCAGCGGCATACGTGCACCCCACATAATGCCACCCCAAAATAGCAGGGAACCTCAGTCTTGTTGCACTCGCTGGACAGTGTGTCTAAGGCGTTCAGCCTGACCGGGTTGCCTCCAAACACGTCTCTGACAATTGTCTGCTTGAAGGCATATACGACACTCATCAATGAAGAGGACATGATGCCAATCCTGAGTGGTCCATTCGGCATGTTGTTGGGTCCATCTGTACCGCGCTGCATGGTGTCACAGTTGCAAAGATGGACCACGCCATGGACGTCGGGAGTGAAGTTGCGCATCATGCAGCCTATTGTGCACAGTTTGAGTTGTAACACAATGTCCTGTGGCTGCATGAAATGCATTATTCAATAAGGTGGCGTTGCTGTCAGGGTTCCTCTAAGCCATAATCTGTAGGTAGCGGTCATCCACTGCAGTAGTAGCCCTAGGGCGGCCTGAGCAAGGCATGTCATCGACAGTTCCTGTCTCTCTGTATCTCCTCCATGTCCGAACAACATCGCCTTGGTTCACTCTGAGATACCTGGACACTTTCCTTGTCGAGAGGCCTTCCTGGTACAAAGTAACAATGCGGACGTGATCGAACCACGGTATTGACCGTCTAGGCATGGTTGAACTACAGACAACACGGGCTGTGTACCTCCTTCCTGGTGGAATGACTGGAACTGATCGACTGTTGGACCCCCTCCATCTAATAGACGCTGCTCATGCATGCTTGTTTACATCTTTGGGCAGGTTTAGTGACATCTGCAAACAGTCAAAGGGACTGTGTCTGTGATACAATATTCACAGTCAACGTCTATCTTCAGGAGTTCTGGCAACTGGGGTGATGTGAAACTTTTTTTAATGTGTGTGTATATATATATCATCATCATCTTGAGGCCTTATTCCTGCTACAATGCGGTGTCAGCCTTGTTACTATTGGTATGGCAGTCTTAGTTGCAGAGGGTGGCTGGATGCTCTTCCTGCTGCCACCCCGAACACCGGGGACGGAATCAGTGTATTCCAGCGGTCTGCGTCTAGTGTGAGCCATGGAATAGGGTGAACATGTTTCAGTTGTATACGAGTCATGTAACTGAGGCAGTACGTGAGGACCACCCTGGTATTCACCCAGTAGGATGTGGAAAACCGCCTAAAAACCACACCCAGGCTGCCCGGCACACTGGCCTTCGTCATTAATTCGCTGGGCAGATTCGATCTGGGGCCGGCGTACCTACCCAAGCCCAGGCAGCAGTGCGTTAGCACTCTCAGCTACCCTGGGGGGGTGGGGGGTGGGGGGGTAATGTGTGTGTGTGTGTGTGTGTGTGTGTGTGTGTGTGTGTGTGTGTGTGTGTGCGTGTGTGTGTGTATGGGAAACATTGGTATCAAAACTCTCGTAAAGACCTTGGCCAACTTATTTCATATTTTTACGTGACACTATAATAAACTTTCGGATGGACATAACCTACATAGTTCTTAATATATGAAGGGGAAATACTGTTAGCAAAAAGCTCAAAATGTTCTTGACCTTTTCGCTACAGACTTTTACACTATTCTCTAATTAACAGATATATGTTATACTTTTTCTAATATATATATATATAAAACATTGTTAACAAGAATCTGGGAAAGCTCTTGTCAAATTTACTTAAAATTTTGACAATATACTCTAATAAACATTCCGACAGACATATGCGACATATTTTGTAATAAAAATAATATTTAAATATATATAGAACATATAAAGGGGAAACGTTATTAGAAAAAAAGTCTCGAAAACTTTTTGCTGTTAACTTCAATTTTTTACACAATACACTAATAAACATTCAGATGGACGTAGGCTATAAATTTTTTTAAACAGGTTTTTTTGCAAAAAAGACTGCATAAAAGAAAATGCTGTGCTGTACTTCGTCGTGCTGCGAAAATGTGTGGTTTATTTTTCTTTCTCGCAGTCAACTTTATCTATGAGAGCAGGGGATTAAAACCATCAGATACGTTGTTTTTCGCTTATATATTTTTTTCTCTTTACATCTAATTTTACTTAAAATTATATGTACAACAATGTGATGTTTTTTTTTTCTTATGCCGGCCGCGGTGGTCTCGCGGTTCTAGGCGCTCAGTCCGGAGCCGCGTGACTGCTACGGTCGCAGGTTCGAATCCTATCTCGGGCATGGATGTGTGTGATGTCCTTAGGCTAGTTAGGTTTAAGTAGTTCTAAGTTCTAGGGGACTGATGACCACAGATGTTAAGTCCAATAGTGCCCAGAGCCATTGTTTTCTTATCTGGTATCCGTTTTAACAGAAAACAGGAAGTTATATTTGGGCATATCAGCTTATGATTAGAATACTACTACGGACTCCGAATCGACTGAAACTTTGTAATCCTACCCGTTCATACATTAAACTATGTGAAATACTGTCATTGAAGCTACTATACACACAGATCCAGCAGTTGGAGAGGTCTTTGCCATACCCCATATAACAATGGTCCCTACCGATTTACCAACTCCCTTTAAGCCACTTCAGTTCCCAATCAACGTTTTGTTTTCAATAACAATAAACTAGGCCTAGAATTGGAAAGGGTGAGTAGAGGAAATGGTCAGGGAGGCAGAGGAGGAAATGGAAATATAGAGAGGGTGAAGAGGAAATGGGCAGAGAGAGGGGGAGGAAGAGGAGGAGGAGGAGATGAACAAAAAGATGGGGTAGGAGGAGATGGAGAGTGAGAGAGGGGGGTGGGAGGAGATTTTTACGTATATCCAATTTCAATACATACACTCCTGGAAATGGAAAAAAGAACACATTGACACCGATGTGTCAGACCCACCATACTTGCTCCGGACACTGCGAGAGGGCTGTACAAGCAATGATCACACGCACGGCACAGCGGACACACCAGGAACCGCGGTGTTGGCCGTCGAATGGCGCTAGCTGCGCAGCATTTGTGCACCGCCGCCGTCAGTGTCAGCCAGTTTGCCGTGGCATACGGAGCTCCATCGCAGTCTTTAACACTGGTAGCATGCCGCGACAGCGTGGACGTGAACGGTATGTGCAGTTGACGGACTTTGAGCGAGGGCGTATAGTGGGCATGCGGGAGGCCGGGTGGACGTACCGCCGAATTGCTCAACACGTGGGGCGTGAGGTCTCCACAGTACATCGATGTTGTCGCCAGTGGTCGGCGGAAGGTGCACGTGCCCGTCGGCCTGGGACCGGACCGCAGCGACGCACGGATGCACGCCAAGACCGTAGGATCCTACGCAGTGCCGTAGGGGACCGCACCGCCACTTCCCAGCAAATTAGGGACACTGTTGCTCCTGGGGTATCGGCGAGGACCATTCGCAACCGTCTCCATGAAGCTGGGCTACGGTTCCGCACACCGTTAGGCCGTCTTCCGCTCACGCCCCAACATCGTGCAGCCCGCCTCCAGTGGTGTCGCGACAGGCGTGAATGGAGGGACGAATGGAGACGTGTCGTCTTCAGCGATGAGAGTCGCTTCTGCCTTGGTGCCAATGATGGTCGTATGCGTGTTTGGCGTCGTGCAGGTGAGCGCCACAATCAGGACTGCATACGACCGAGGCACACAGGGCCAACACCCGGCATCATGGTGTGGGGAGCGATCTCCTACACTGACCGTACACCACTGGTGATCGTCGAGGGGACACTGAATAGTGCACGGTACATCCAAACCGTCATCGAACCCATCGTTCTACCATTCCTAGACCGGCAAGGGAACTTGCTGTTCCAACAGGACAATGCACGTCCGCATGTATCCCGTGCCACCCAACGTGCTCTAGAAGGTGTAAGTCAACTACCCTGGCCAGCAAGATCTCCGGATCTGTCCCCCATTGAGCATGTTTGGGACTGGATGAAGCGTCTTCTCACGCGGTCTGCACGTCCAGCACGAACGCTGGTCCAACTGAGGCGCCAGGTGGAAATGGCATGGCAAGCCGTTCCACAGGACTACATCCAGCATCTCTACGATCGTCTCCATGGGAGAATAGCAGCCTGCATTGCTGCGAAAGGTGGATATACACTGTACTAGTGCCGACATTGTGCATGCTGTGTTGCCTGTGTCTATGTGCCTGTGGTTCTGTCAGTGTGATCATGTGATGTATCTGACCCCAGGAATGTGTCAATAAAGTTTCCCCTTCCTGGGACAATGAATTCACGGTGTTCTTATTTCAATTTCCAGGAGTGTATTTAGTAATTGCAATCCATTGCCAGTTTCGCTAGTACAGTATGTGTCTGATAGATCAGATAATTTCATTAGTAGCAGGCTAATTAAATGTTGTACAGACGTATGCACCAACTTCACAAGCTGATGATGGAGAGTTAAAAGATTTTATGAGTATCTTTCATAGTGCCTCGACTCAGAACCCAAAAAGAAAGTTACCATGATGCAAGGAGATTTTAATGCTAAGACATGGAAGTGGGACTCGTCAAAGCAAATTCTTGGCTGTCATGGTTTAAGCAAATGATTGTGGAGATCGACTGATCCAGTTCTGTCAGGAAAATAAGTTTGTTATTACCAACATCTGTTTCCAGCACCATCCATAGAGGCTTTCCACCTGGAGTTCATCAGTTGGTACTTAACATAATCAGATGGCTATTCTTTGATTACATGAAATGTATTCATCACTTCATTATACAGCTGATAGTTGTCCACATTCGCAACTGCGAATACATTTCATGTATTTCATAAAGGCTGTAGACGGCGCAGTGCCTGCTCCTTCGTGCATGGATGCACGTCCGAAGGAACATTGCATCGTGCTGCTGAATAACACAGGCACTGCAATATCGTATTCTTTGACTGGCTTAAGCTGGAGATCGTCCGTTTGGAAACATACCTGGTGCTGACTGTGGTTCTAACCATAAGCTTCTTTGCCTTGGACTGAGAATGAAACTGGCGAAATGTAAACGAGCACCTTTTAAGCAAGAAGACTGCTAGAGCAAAAGGCTGAAATTGAAAATTTTAGATATCGAGACCAATAAACACTTTAAAGTGGCATCTGCATAGAAATGGAACATCTTGAAGCACACATTAGTTAAAACAGCTGAGGAAGCAGTTAAGGGTAGCAAAAAATAAACTAGCTAACTAACGAAACCATACAAACCATTGAAGACAAAAGAAGAACTGAAGATGAGAGGAATTCAGCAGTACCGCAAGTTATCAGCGTTAAAACAGAGAAGATACGGAAGAGACAAGAATAATCACGCCAGTAAAACATGCGAGAGAATTGAGAAATTCTGAGAATGCAATGAGACCAGGTGCGTGTTCGGTGAACTAAAGACTCAGACAAGACCCTTTAAACCAAGAACAGCGGTTATAGAAGATAAAAACGGCACGCCTCTAACTAATATACCTTTTGATCGGTGGAGATCGTACTGCAACAAGTTGTTCGCAGATAAAAATGGAAAACTTGGTCATGCAAACATTCCAGTAGAGAAGAAACCTAACATCTCAAAAGAAGAAATCCTAAAAGCCATAGCTAAATTGATAAAAGAATAAAGCACCTGTACCTGATGTTATTACTGCTAAAATGATCAAAGTATCTGGGGATATGGGTTCGGAAATCACGCATTCAATATTTAACAGCATATGGAATAACGGAACATGGATAGAAGACTGGATCATGTCGGTAACGATTCAGTTTCAAAGAAAGGAAACCCCCAATGTTGTGGGAACTGCAGAACCATTTCGTTGATTTCATATGCAAGCAAGATTCTTCTAAATGTCATCCATGAACGCCTGAGAACCTATTAAAAGAAATACCATTGGAACAAGGAACAAGAAGAGATTCTCATTGTCTAAAAATGTAGAGCATCCAATACCCCTATAGTTCTTTGTTTCTTGGACTACAGCAAGGCTTTCGACTGTGTTCGATGGAAAAAACTGTGGAGTGTGCCAGCAGAAATGGGCGTTACCAAAAACCTATATTGTGGTAGCAAGGCAGTAATCAAACTAGAAAAGAATATTTCAAGTCCTTTTGAACGTTGTAAAGGAGTTAGAGATGGGTGCATTCTATCACCAGTTATATTTAAGATCTATGGAGAATATGTTATGAGAAAAAGTCTTCATGGCTGGACTTATGGAATCCGAATTGGAGTACGAAGAATCAGTAATTTAAAATTTGCTGATGACACCACATTGTGAGCAGAATCACAAGTGGAAATAAAGGAACTACTGGATAGAGTTAAAAGAGAAAGTGAGAACCTTTGATTGTCAGTTAAAAAGAAAAAGGCCAAGATCATGAGAGTTGATAGAGGTGAGTCACTACCAGCTACTGACGTACTATCAGAGTATGAAGAAGTTGATTACTTTACTTACCAGTGCTCAGTGGTTCAGAAAGAGAGTGGCTCTACACAGAAAATATGGCTAGAATTGTCTCCACCTACAAAGATACTCAGCAAATCAAACTTAAGTGCCTGACAGAGGGTTCATTGAAGCATCTTTACAATAATTCTCTATTATTCCACTCTCGAAAAGCGCGAGGAAAAAACGAACACCTATATCTTTCCGTTGCGAGCTCTGATTTCCCTTGTTTTATGATGATCGTTTCTCCCTCTATAGGTCGGCGTCAATAAAATATTTTCGCATTCGGAGGAGAAAGCTGGTGATTGAAATTTCGTGAGATGATCCCGTCGCAACGAAGAACGCCTTTGTTTTAATGGTGCCCAACCCAAATTCTGTATCATGTCCATGACACTCTCTCCCCTGTTTCGCGACAACACAAAACGCGCTGCTCTTCTTTGAACTTTCTCGATGTACTCGATGTACGGATCCCAGATCGCGCTGTGGTAATCCAAAAGAGCACGGACAAGCGTAGTGCAGGCAATCTCTTTAGTAGATCTGTTACATTTTCTAAGTGTTCTGCCAATAAAACGCAGTCTATGCTTTGCCTTGCTCACAACATTTTTTCCGTGTTCTTCCCAATTTAAATTGTTCGTAATTGTTATTCCTTGGTGTTTAGTTGAATTTACTGCCTTTAGATTAGACTGATTTATCGTGTAATCGAAGTTTGATGGATTCCTTTTAGCACTCGTGTGGATGATCTCACACTTTTCAACATTTAGGGTTAATTGCCAATTTTTGCGCCATTTAGATATCTTTTCTAAATCGTTTTGTTGTCGGTTTTGATATTCCGATGAGTTTATTAGCCGACAAACCACAGCATCATCTGCAAACAACCTAAGACAGCTGCTCAGATTGTCTCCTAAATCGTATATATAGATAAAGAACAGCAAAGGGCCTGTAACATTACTTGGGGAACCCCAGAAATCGCTTCTGTTTTACTCAGTGACATTCCGTCAATTACTACGAACTGTGACCCAGGAAATCACGAATCCAATTACGTAACTGAGACGGTATTGCACAAGCACGCAATTTCACTACAACTCGCTTGTGTGGTACAATGTCAAAGGCGTTTTGGAAACCTAGAAATACGAAATCAGTTTGAAATCCCTTGTCAACAGCACTCAACACTTCGTGTGTGTAAAGAGTTGTGTTTAACTAAATTCGAGTTGACTGTGTGTCAGTAGACCGTTCTCTTCGAGATAATTCATATGTTAAAACACAATATATGTTCCCAAACCATGCTGCGTATCGACATAAACAATATGAGCCTGTAATTTAGTGGGTTACTCGTATTATCTTTCTTGAATATTTGTGTGACGTGTGCACTTTCCAGTCTTTGGGTGTGGATCTTTCGTCGAGAGAGGCGTTGTATATGATTGTTAAGCATGGAGCTATTGCATCAGCGCACTTTGAAAGAAACCTAATTGGTATACAATCTCGACCAGAAGACTTGCTTTTATTAAGTGATTTAAGTTGGTTCAATACTCCCACAGTATCTCTTCTGAGGTACTCATGTTGACAGCTGTTCTTGGTTCTATTTCTGGAATATTTACTTCGTCTTCTTTGGTGAAAGAGTTTCGGAAGACTGTGTTTAGTAACTCTGCTTTCGTACAACTGTTGTCGATAGTATTTCCATTGATATCGCGTAGAGTAGGCATTAACCGTGTCTTGTCGCTAGCATACTTAACATACGACCAGAATTTCTTCGGATTTTCTGCCATGTCTCGAGATAAAGGGACGCTGCTTCAAAGCCGACAGTGATTTGGACGTATCGAGCCCTAACCAGACCTACTAAATTGAGAGTGCTGAAATCTTTGGTGTTTCCAGTCTTCCTTTATGGCGCTGAAACAATGATAATAACTGATGGGGAGTGCAAAAGAACTGATGCTGAGAGTATCGTGGATGAACAAACGGATCAACAAATCAACCCTTCAAGAACTCAGAATGGGTAAGAGGTTTTTCAGTATTTGTTTCCAGCGAATCCTGTAGTTCTTTGGTCGCACAGTTTGATGAGAAGAGGAAACTTGGAAAAGATGATCATCCAAAGCAAAGTCAAAGGGAAGAGATTGCAGGGAAGACCACCGAGATGATTGATGAACCAGATAAAGGAGAAGACACACAAAACAAGCGGCCTGCTGCTCCGAGATGCAGAAGACTGGAAAAAACGGAGAAAGAATGTCAAGACGATTGTGTGATTGGCCACCACCTTTCATGTATAAAAGGGTGATGATGACGTCCTGTTTGTGAATGAAGATACCAAGGTTCTTTGCTTGTAATATTGTCTAAAAGGGGTGAATAATTGAACTGAGCTTGCTCATTCAGCAATAAATGTGGTGTTACACACATTAGTTTCTTAATTTCTAATATCTGTAATTGAGTGAGCATTGCAAACTTTCTATGTGTAGGACTTCTACAGAGTGGGCCAAATAAAAGTGGCCCGGGCGAGTGGATACGATTGGACGTGGGTGTATGCATATAACCACACCCCAACAGGATGGAGAAATTGCCCATACAGCCGGTCGAACCTTGGAGCACATTTACACAATCCTCACGTCTGACAGAGTTGTTGGCAGAGGTCTGTGTGGTCGCGGCCATAGCTGGCCACCCAGGTCGCCTCATCTGTTAGTGTGCGATTACTTTGTACGGGGTGTCCTCAAGTCTAAGGTGTAACGTAACAATCCTCATAGTCTTGAAGAACTGCAGCAGAACATTTCCGATGAGACTGCAGCAATTCCAGAAGTGCAGCATCGATCCTCCTTGAACAACTTGCTGAGCAGGACTTAGAATTGCCAAGAGATGAATGGTGGCCACTGTCAACATCTGTTTCTTTGTACCTGGAATTCTGTTCCCTGGGCCACTTTTATTTGCCCCACCCTGTACGTCTATTACGTATTTGTGGTTTTAGTTAAGCGATGTTCAGCAAAGGGTGAATCTGGCTCTTTAATTTCCAGCTTCTATGGTGTTATCTGAGCCTAGTACCGATTGACGTATGGTCTTATGCATCCCAATTTTCATGACGGTTGATTATTATCTTTTGGGTTGGCGAGTGCACATCCTCAGAAAAGCAAGCCAACTATACACCTCTATGTAACACTCCTCTACATGGCGAGACGTCCTTCGTACTTATCCGACTTAGAATGGATCAAATTAAAATTTATGCACTCTACTTGTCTCTTCATCGGTGGACTGCTTAGTACTGAACTGGCAGAAATTGGAGTACATCAGACTGGTAGTGATTTGCGGCAGATCTCTGGCACTAACAAAGACAAGAATACTATATAGGCTCTACAGCAGGCGTGCCCAACGCGCGACCCACAGGCCGCATGCGCCCAAAACAAGTATCAATGCAGCCCAGTAAGTGAGCGTCTATCACACGATCGAAAAAAAAACATAAAATTTCGTTTATGTAAAATTAAGATAAAATTAAAATTTGCAATGTGATACTTTAAGCGCGGCCTTCGTTTCACAAGATGTAATGTTCACATCATAGTTCCACGCGTTAATCCTAGTGTTTGATGATGATGATGTGGTCCCATACTCCGAGGAGCGTAGGGGACGATGCGGGAGACCCGCACCGCCGTACTAGGCAAGGTCCTAGCGGAGATGGTTAGCTAGTGCCGTCCTCCGACCTTAATAGGGATGAATGATGATGATGAAGACGACACAACAACATCCAGTCATCTCGAGGCAGGAAAAATACCTGACCCCGACGGGAATCGAACCCGGGTCCCGTGCACGAGAAGCGAGAACGCTATCGCAAGACTACGAGCTGCGGACCCTACCGTTTGAAAAACCGTAATTATTGGTATAACCTACGTAATCAGCTTTACAATCTTATGGAACAGTGAGAATAGTTATTATATTTTAAATATAATTTAGTTTCATTACCGAAACACTGTTGAAGCCTTTTGTTTTTACTCTACAGAAAATTTAATTTTATCTCTCAGTGGTAATTACCGCCAGATTGTGAACCACTGTTCTACACATTAACTTGAATAATCGTTTGGCTGCTACTCTGCGCGTCCCTCCTCCAATGATTTTAGGAATTTCCCTTTTGGCTTGTTTGACCGCAAGTCTTCAAAAGCTCTGTTAAACACTGACTTTCTACATTTACATCTATACTCCGCAAATCAGCATCCGGTGTGCAGCGGAGGGTACTTCTGATATCACTGTCTGTCCCTCTCTTCCCTGTTCCGTTCGACAGTGGGTCGTGGGAAGAATGATTGTAGACAAGCGTATTAGTTCTAGTTTCTCGGATCTTCTCGTTGCGATCATTTCGCGACGCTTATGTGGGAAGTAGTAATACACTGCTGCCTCTTCCCAGAACGCAGCTGCTCTAATACAGGATCCGCTACGTCTTTCATATCGACTCCCGTTTCTTCTTCTGTCTCGTCAGCAGATAGTTACTCCTCCTCGTAGAAATCCTCAGGATACCCTTTCCACCCAACCGCTCTCTCTTCTGCCTTTGACAGCGTAACTCCTTTAGCAGTGTTGAAGTTGACGCATTTGCTTTTAATTTCATCTGAAATTAGTTTGACTTTTCCATGTGTTGAATATGTTCTTTCGATGATCACATCATTCTCGATCACTTTTCTGCGCCTATTTCGATTTAGCTTTCCAGTACCACCTATTTATTTCATTCCTAAGAGGTTATGTATCTGTGTTCCTTCATTTCCCCAAACATTTTTGTATTTCCTTTTTTCATCCGAGGTTTCTCCTTAGTTACATTCTTTGTACCTGTATTTACCTAATCAACTTCTGTGACTACATTTATTAGGGATGTCCAGCCCTCTTCAATTGAACTGCCAAGTGTGGCATTCATTAATTGCTGAATCTACAGCCTCAAAGAACTTCAGATGCACATCGTCATTCCTCAAAGCTTCAGTATTCCTCTCCCTTGCTCGTCGATTCTGCTGGCGTTTCTTTTAAACTCTTCTTCACTACCAAATCGTTATCTGAGCCTATATCTGCGCCTGGTTACGCCTTACAATCCAATATCTCTTTTAGGAAATTCTCTCCCACCGCGATGTTATTCAGATGTCTTCTCGTATCTCCACGCTTTACCAAGTCTACAGCCTTCTGTGCTGATTCTTGAACAGTGTACTTACTACTAGTAGCTGAAATTTATTGCAGAACTCAGTAAGGCTTCCTCCTCTCTCATTCCTACTACCTAGCCCGCAATATCATGTAACGCTGTCTTCTGTTTCTTCTCCTTCTGCAGTGTTCCAGTTCTCCACAGTAATTAGCTTTTTATCTGCCTTAACAAGTTGAGCTGCTCATTCCATGTTAACACATACTCTATCTCATCATTTTCGGCTTGTGACATTGGATGAATGCCTGTTGTATTGTTGTTGGCGTTGGTTTGCTAACGATTCTGATGATAATAATCCGAGTAGTGAACTGTACACAATAACTCACTGATTGTCCTACTTTCCTGAGTATTCGATACCCTTTACACCAATTTATTAAATGATATTCATCGGACCAGAAATCCTTTTAGCATATTTCTATTTCCTCCTACTATGTATATGAAGGGCTTATTTCAATAGTGCTACAAGTCCATTACCTCCACTTTTCTGCCTGTAATGCTTCTGAAATTAATGATCCAAACAAATAGAAAGAAAGGTACATCTCTAGCAAGAAGCAATATGTTTGAATATTTCTGGTATCTCAACTGCAGATTTTTCAGCGCTCTGTATCTCAAAATGAACAAAAATAGACTTATACCACTATTGAAATAAGCCCTTCATATTTAGATTGAGTCTTTCCATTTCTCTTTTCAGATATCTCAATTTCCCCACTGCGTTCAGATTTCTGACCTTCCACGTTCCAACAAATAAAATGTTACCGTTTCGTTGGTTTTTAAATCTTTTTTCATGGTCACTTCCCCTTTCGCATTCCTCTCCCAGAGAATGGAATGCGGCACTAATCCATATTTTATGGCCAATTGATCAACGTGACACTTTTTCGGTTACATGCCAAATGTGCTGTGGATACACATTAAGCATCTTTCACGTAGTAGTTTCCATTACCGTCTACATACTCATGCCGTTAACCATACCTGATTGTTACGTCGTTAGGGGCAGTTTCCCACACATATGGGGGTGTCCTGAAGCCGATCTTTCGGCCTCTTTGACCCTTTGTTCTGAAAATCTTCGGACGTCTGCTGATTATTTTTATTCAAAATTTAAGCAGAGGCTGAGATCGCACCTGGGATCGAGGATAATATTTATCTACGCCGGCATTCTTAGACCATGGTGACTCCTTTCATTTTTATTTTGCAAACGGTGTTTCAAATATTTGTTGCCCTCCAGATACATCTCACAGACTCTTCCGCCAGTGTGCGTATCCCGTTTTTGCGATGTCGCTAACTAAAATCTTCGCCATTTATTCTTAAGGGAGAATCAGAAATTCATGAAAACATACAATCCAATAAATTACGCTTTTTGAGAGAACTTTATAGGGCAAAGGAAGGAGCAAATCGTGCTTCCAGCAAAATTTTTAGTTGTCTGTACAGTGAAGGCAAATTCTAGCAGAAACTGTAATTTTAAGCATCAAATGTAGCCTTTGCTGCGTGATGATTCCTTTCCTGCTTTAGAGGAAAATTAAATCGGTGATATCTTATCAAGCGCCAAACGAATCAGATACTCGGGTGACAGATTGCTAATATGATTACATAACTAGGTTCAATTTGTCCCAGATCAGGGCTCCACAATTAGGAGATACAGGTAACTGATGTACGGAAAAAAATGTGGACCCGGAAATCAGTGCATAAACTGCACATCGCGCGACTTCCGCCGTACAGTACTTCGGGCCTGTTGGTCGGATCGTTAATCTGAGTTCATTCTTTCATGTCTTACTGAAAAGCTCACTGCTATTGGCGGAAAAGGTGTGATGTGGCCAAGGAGAATATAATGAAATGTCACCTTCTCATCTTGGTGTGAAAACTCGATTGTTGGTGGCTGTGTTGGCAATATGGGATACTCATCCTGGACTCATTATTTGATCAGCAAGGGCCGTAGACCACGACACGTCTTTGGACATTGTCTATTATTCAAATTATAATTGGACAAGGCCACACGGGACATATTGGGATTCGAGTAAATTTTTTGTGATTTTCAGTAGGTGTGTATAAATATCTATTTGTGAATCCGATACATTTCATTCCAAAAGCGTTTTAGGATCATAAGCACTTTTAGCGGCAAATTGGCGGGTGATGCTGAGTATTTTATCAACTACAAAGATAACCGAATTGCCCTGTGTTAACAAATTGCGCATACAATTAATGTTGTACTTTTGCGGTTGCCACTATATCCACTGTGCCTGCTGGTTATATTGCACTCCTTGGGAAAACGTAAATGGTTGGTGAATACTTGCTGGAATATTTCCAGAACTGTTGGAGGATTTTTTGCGGGATGTCAGTATAAGAAAATAGAGGTATCTGATATTTACAACATATTACTTGTTGTAATTCGCAAAGTAATAGACAACGAATAATAAACTATAAATCTATTAGTCTTTTGTAAATAGTTTTCAGCGAAAATTTAGCTACAAGTTTTGAACATAACTGAAGACTTTCACGATGGCAAAGAGGAAGCTGGTTTTAGAAGCCAATACAGAATGTTTGACAGATTACATGTTTTCACTTATATTGTAGAAAGAGGATTCTAGCATGAATTAGAACTTCGCTAGTTACTTATGGATTTAGAGAAGGGTTTTATTTCCATTCTTCATGTTTCTCAAACGTTCATTTCTTGATCAAGCCCCGTGGACAAATTATTTACTTTTTCTACCACTGAGTTCAGTTGTTGGCCCTGGGTTGATATTCCGTCAGTTCGATCTGAAATTAGAGTTAAGCTTTTCTACTTGCTCTGTAAGCTGACACTGACATCAGTTTTACCACTTTTTTATGTGTTGTTATACCTTCTCCTCCTCTTGTTCTGTAACAGGATCTTCCTTTCCTTGCTCAAAGTTACGCCTGTGCCTAGACAGTGCTACTCATAGGAGCAAGTCGAATAAAAACACAGTTTCAAATAGAAATTCTTATCCTAAAACACGCAATTATGTTTTAAACACAAATTCACGCAGATTAAATTAAACACTCAGCAGCGAACAGCAGTGACGTGGCCTGAGATATGTAAACAGGCAGAATACGACTCTGCGATCAGCAACGCCTATATAACACAAGTGTCTGGTGCAGTTGTTAGATCTGTTACTGCTGCTACAATGGCAGGTTATCAAGATTTAAGCGAGTTTGAACGTTGTGTTTTATAGTCGGCCCACGAGCGATGGGACACAGCATCTTCGAGACAGTGATGAAGTAGGAATTTTCCCGTGCGACTATTTGACGAGTGTACCGTGAATATCAGAAACCCGGTAAAACATCAAATCTCCAACACCGCCGCGGCCGGAAAAAGATCCTGCGAGAACGGGACAAACGACGACGACGACTGATGAGAGTCGTTCAACGTAATAGAAGTGCAACCTCTCCGCAAACTGCTGCTGATTTCAATTCTGAGCCATCAACAAGTGTCAGCGTGCGTACCATTCAACGGAATATCATCGATACGGGCTTTCGGAACCAAAGGCCCACTCGTGTAGCCTTGATGACTGTATTACACAAACCTTTACGCCTCGCCTGGGCCCTTCATTGCCGACATTGGACCGCTGATGATTGTGATGATTGGAAACATGTTGCCTGGTCGGACGAGTCTCGTTTCAAATTGTATCTTGCGGATTGACGTGTACGGGTATGGAGACAAACTCATGAATCCATGGACCCTGCATGTCAGCAAGGGTCTGTTGAAGCTGGTGGAGGCTCTGTAATGGTGTAGGGCGTGTGCAGTTGGAGTGACATGGGACCCCTGATACGTCTAGATACGGCTCTGACAGGTGATACGTACGTAAGCATCTTGTTCGATCATCTGCATCCATTTATGTCTATTGTGCATCCGACGGAATTGGACAATTCCATCAGGACAATGCGACACCCCACACGTCCAGAACTGCTACAAAGTGGGCCCGGGAACATTCTTCTGAGCATAACACTTCCACTAGCCATCAAACTCCTCAGACATGAACATTATTGGGCATATCTGGGATGCCTTGCAAAGTGCTGTGCAGAAGAGATCTCTCGCACTATTACAGTTTTGTTTACAGTACTACAGGATTCATGGTATCAATTCCCTCCAGCACTGCTTCAAGACATTAGTCGAGTCCACACCACGTCGTGTTTTGGCACTTCTGCGTGGTCGCGGGTGGCATAGACGATATTAGGCAGGTGTACCAGTTTCTTTGGCTCTTCAGTGTAAATCAGCTGTGGAATTTTATTATCTGTAATTTTAAATGAACTTCATTTTTATTTTTATCCGTTTTTTATTTCAGGAGTTGAAAACCACAGAGATGCTGTGTCCCATCGCTCATGTGCCGACTATAACACCACGTTCAAACTCACTTAAATCTTGATAACCTGCCATTGTAGCAGCAGTAACCGATCTAACAACTGCGCCATTTTTTTTTCCTTTATTGTAATTTTAATCACCTATACAGGCGGGCTGGCAGCAGCACATGACGCTGCTCTTCAGCCTTAAGTGGAACAATAACATGACATAGAGGTGATACAGACAATACAAAAAACGGCGGGCAAAAAATGGAGATACAAAAAAACAATAAACATGAAGCCGTTCACGTTGGACGATAAAAACACTAACACTTGTGGACACGGCGCATAAAACACGGAGAACGGCGATGGCACATGTGAACAGTGGAGTCGTAACTGCACGAAACACAAAACGAAGCACACACACGAGATACTGATGTCGATGATCTCCGGCGCGCGAATGTTCACTATGCGTGGGCGAGTCCGGGGACCTGCCAAGAGAGAAGGAGGAGGAAGGGGAGTGGGAGAGCGAGAGGGGAGAGCAGAGATGCCACGGGCAGGGGAGAAAGGGGGGAGGGAGGAAGGGGGAGGGGAAACCCGGGGGAAGAGGGGTGGAGGGAGGGGACGTGGGAAAAGGAAATAGAAGGGAAGGGAAGAGAAGGGAAGGAGGGTGCCCAAAGGAAAGGACACCGGAAGTGGGGGGTGGGGCAGGGTCAAAGTTGATAGGAGGGGTAGATGGAGGGGAGGAGGACATCATCAGGGAGGGGGAGCTGGCGGAAGCCACCTTGGGAGAGGGTAAGGAGGGTGGAGAGATGGAGACCGGGTGGGACGTGCGAATACAGGCGCGGCAGCGGGCGGGGGTGGGAGAGGATTGGGGAGACGAGCGGGTGAGGAGGATCGAGTTTGCGGGAGGTGTACAGGATCCGTATCCTTTCAAGGAAAAGGAGGAGGTGGGGGAAGGGGATGAGATTGTACAGGATCCGCGTGGGGGAGGGGAGACGGATGCGATAGGCGAGGCGGAGAGCATGACGTTCAAGGATTTGGAGGGATTTATAAAAGGTAGGGGGGGGCGGAGATCCAAGCCGGATGGGCATAACAAAGGATAGGGCGGATGAGGGACTTATAGGTGTGGAGGATGGTGGAGGGGTCCAGACCCCACGTACGGCCAGAGAGGAGCTTGAGGAGACTGAGGCTGGAGCGTGCCTTGGCTTGGATTGTCCGGAGGTGGGGAGTCCAGGAGAGGCGACGGTCGAGGGTGACACCAAGGTACTTAAGGGTGGGAGTGAGGGCGATAGGACGGCCATAGATGGTGAGATAGAAATCAAGGAGGCGGAAGGAAGGGGTGATTTTGCCTACAATGATCGCCTGGGTTTTGGAGGGATTGACCTTGAGCAACCACTGGTTGCACCAAGCGGTGAACTGGTCAAGATGGGATTGGAGAAGGTGTTGGGAGCGCTGTAGGGTGGGGGCAAGGGCAAGGAAGGCGGTGTCATCGGCAAACTGGAGAAGGTGGACGGGGGCTGACGGCGGCGGCATGTCCGCCGTGTACAAAAGGTACAGAAGGGGGGAGAGGACGGAGCCTTGGGGCACACCGGCAGAGGGGAAAAAGGTGTGGGAATCTGTGTTATGGATGGTGACATAGGAAGGACGGCGGGACAGAAAGGAGCCGATCAGACGGACGTAGTTAATGGGAAGGGCGAAGGTTTGGAGCTTGAAGAGGAGACCGGAATGCCATACGCGGTCATATGCACGTTCGAGGTCCAGGGAGAGGAAGATGGCGGAGCGACGGGAATTAAGCTGTTCGGAAAGGAGATTCAACTGCGTCAGACACTTGTTGTCTTATATAGGCGTTGCCGACCAGCGCCGTGTTCTGCTTGTTTACATATCTCTGTATTTGAATACCCATGCCTATTCTATCTTCTTTGGCGCTTCAGTGCACCATCTAATACCTAACGAAACTTTCTGGGTTGTTTATTATATTAATTGCGGTTACATTTAAGGTGTTTCGTCTCGGACACCCTGTATTTATTTTATGAAAACATAGAAATCTGCAATGGTAATCCCGTTTGAATTAAAATCGCCACAGAAGAGTATAAGAATATCGTTAATGAGAGATGGAATGCTTTGGTGTCGTGAATGTATGGTAACAGGGCTTCAAACAAATAGAAGCTGATTTTGGATAATGTATCACGTGACATGATGTACACACAGAGGGTCGTACACAGGAACAGTGCTAAAGGGAAAAGTGAGTTTATAAGAACTCTACATATTTGACTCAAAAGTACCTGCAATCTTCCTCTGTAATCTCTGCTGTTCTTTCATGGACAGGGTACATCGGCTGGTTAAGTAATTATCAGTGTCAATGAAATTCAGCAACAGCCGTGTAACTTAAGATGTTATTTTATTTTACTCACTTTGTGGGCTTCAACTTTGATGATACGGTGGTCTTTGCACACTCATTTACCTTTTCTTTTGCCATACCCACGTTCCTTAACGCGACGCAACTTGCTATGTCTTATTATTTAGATTGGTTCATCACCTATAGATAGGTCGTTAAGGCATTTCCTTACAATCCCAGGGAAATAGTATGACATTGTCGGCCGAGAACTTGGACTCCCCTTGTTGGTTTGTTTCATTGTGGTAATGCCGATGTAAAGGAAGTCACATGATATCTTTTTATTTCGATTTACTGTATAACCTAGCGTGCTGTTTAGATGCTCTTTTTCTCTTAATACGTCAAGTGCCATTGGGTTTTACGTCAGTTTGTTTTTTGATACTGTGACAAGTAATTACGTCATCAGCTGTGATATTACCTAGGTTGTAAATTTGGAAATTTGTGGTATGGTCTTACGGGACCAAACTGCTGAGGTCATTGGTCCCTAAGGCTACACATTACTTAATCTACGAGGGTCAGTCAAAAAGTAATGCCTCCTATTTTTTTTTCTACGTTTAATTGTCAGGAAATTTAAATGCAATTACATAGGTTGAAAACCACAACATTGAGGATCATTTTGTCATTTTTCAATGTAATCTCCGCCCATCTCTACAGTTTTGGTCCATCTTTGAACAAGGGCATGTATCCCAGCACGGAAAAAATCACAGCTCTGCTTCCTAAGTCATTGACGCACGGATGTTTTGATGGCCTCCTCATCTTCAAAATGAATCCCACGATGAGCTTCTTTTAGTGGCCCGAACAGATGGAAGTCTGATGGTGCCAGGTCAGGGCTGTATGGGGGATGAGGCAAAACTTCCCATCCAATTTTGACAATCTCGTCAGAGGTGTGACGACTGGTGTGTGGTCTTGCATTGTCATGCAAAAGAAGAACATCTGCCATTGATTTTGTTGGGCGAACTCGCTGAAGACGTGCTTTAAGTTTGTTGAGGGTTGTGACGTATTGAACAGAATTTATTGTGCATCCCTGCTCCAAAAAATCAACCAGAATCACACCCTCTGTATCCCAGAAAACTGTTGCCATAACTTTCCCTGCCGATCGCACAGTTTTGAATTTTTTCTTCCTCGGCGAGCTTGTGTGACGCCACTCCATTGACTGCCTCTTTGATTCGGGTTCAAAAAAATGCACCCATGTTTCGTCCCCGGTCACAATTTTTTTTCAGAAACTCATCTCCCTCCAAACGGAAGCGCTGCAAGTGTTGGGAGGCTATTGTTTTCCTTGCCTCTTTATTCTGATCGGTTAACATTCTTGGAACCCACCGTGCACAAACTTTTGAGTACCCCAATTGTTTAATAATCGTGATCACACTGCCTTTACTAAGAGAAATAATGCGACACACTTCATCTGCAGTCACCCGACGGTCACGACGAATGATGTCATCAACTTGCTGAATGTTGTGTGGAGTCACTGCACTCACCGGCCTGCCGCTCCGCTTTTCGTCAGTCAACGGTGTTTGCCCTTCAGCTTCCTTACAACGACGAACCCATCGTCTAACAGTGCTGACATCCACTGTCACAACACCATACACCTTCTTCAGTCTTTCATGAATGCGTATGGGCGTTTCACCTTCTGCATTCAAGAATTCAATCACACAACGCTGTCTCAAACGAACATCGATGTCGGCCATCTTACAAACTTCTGCTGTGCTGCCACCTGTTGACACAGAAAGTTACTACTGCAGTGGATTGCAGAAGAAGGTTTGAGGAATGGCGCCAAATTCAAATTTTTCACTTAACTTAATTTCTTTAAGTAGAAAAAAAATGGGAGGCATTACTTTTTGACCGACCCTCGTAACTTACGTTATGAGCAACACAAGGGAGACTTGGACCTCTGACGGGGGCAGCCGCACGGACAGTGAGAAGGCGCCTTAGACCGCGCGCGGCGGGCTGTAAATATGCATACTGTTGTACTTCATAGATTACTGTGTGACATTTCACTAGTTCTGATCTTTTTAATGTTTTCTTGCATGTTCTCTTGCAAATCTGTGGTGTTAAGTAGTTTTATGACTAACAAATATGTACACATGCCGCGTGAAGAGGCCGCGCAGTGAGAGGCCACTCCCGCTGGAGGTTCGAGTCCTCCCTCGGGCATGGGTGTGTGTATTGTCTTTAGCGTACGTTATTTTAAGTAGTGTGTAAGTCTAGGGATCGATGACCTAAGCAGTTTGGTCCCTTAGGAATTCACACACATTTGTACAAATGTTTTAGTCTATTGTGCTGGATGTCACAGAGATTTGGTTTAACGCTACTAACAAATATGTACACATGTTTTAGTCTATCGTGTTGGATGTACACAAATATTTGTTTTAACGCCACTACTTTCATTTTTAAGCTTTAAGCGCCATTATGGTTACCCGTCATTTTCTGTAAGCGTGCTTTGTACATCCTGATATACACTGCACGTATACTCTTATTATGCAGGGGCCTGAAGATGGCTTAATGAAATGCTGAAACTGGTAGCCTTCAAAATAAAATAAAATAACTTCTTAAGTTACACGACTGTTGGTGAATCTGGTTGACACTGACAATTCCTCCATAATGGTGCAAAAGCGTGGCGCCCTGCGACCTCACTCTTGGGCTTGGCGACGCTTCAAACGGCAAGGTGTCGACACACGTGATAAAAAGGCCAGAGCTCATCGTCAGAAGTTCACGTGAGATGTAAGGTGGGTTGATGATGACCCAGTGGCACCAAATTTGACCATAATTCTGCCCACGCTGCCTTGGACGTGTCACACGATGGGAAGGTCGTCACACCCCCTCTTACCCACATTTAATCCCTGAAAAGTTTTCCTTGGCCATCCACAAGAGAACCCTGCAATTCCAACGCTAGGCGTCGCTGTTTTGGTCTCCATCGCAGAGAGGTTAAAAGAAAGGGTGAAATGCACACTATGTGATCAAAAATATGCGGACACCTGGTTGAAAATGACTTACAAGTTCGTGGCGCCCTCCGTCGATAATGCTGGAATTTAGTATGGTGTTGGCCCACCATTAGCCTTGATGACAGCTTCCAATCTCGCAGCAATACGTTCAATCAGGTGCTGAGAGGTTTCTTGGGGAATGGCAGCCCATTCTTCACGGAGTGCTGCACTGAGGAGAGGTGTCGATGTCGGTCGGTGAGGCGTGGCACGAAGTCGGCGTTCCAAAACATCCCAAAAGTGTTCTATAGGATTCAGGTCAGGACTCTGTGCAAGCCAGTCCATTACAGGGATGTTATTGTCGTGTTACCACTCCACCACAAACCGTGCGTTACGAACAGGTACTCGATCGTGTTGAAAGAAGCAATCGCCATCCCCGAATTGCTCTTCAACAGTGGGATGCAAGAAGGTGCTTAAAACATCAGTGTAGGCCTGTGCCGTGATAGTGACGCGCAGAACAACAAGAGGTGTGAGCCCCCTCCATGAAAACCACGACTACACCATAACACCAGCACCTCCGAATTTTACCGTTGACACTACACACACTGGCAGATGACGTTCACCGGGGATTCGCCATGTGCCCACGCCCTGCCATCGGATCACCACATCGTGTACCGTGATTCGTCACTCCACACAACGGTTTTCCACTATTTAATTGTCCAATGTTTATGCTGCTTACACCAAGCGAGGCGTCGTTCGACATTAGCGGCGTGATGCGTGGCTTATGAGCAGCCGCTCGCTTCCCGCCTGTCATAGTACTTGCAGTGGATCCTGATGCTGTTTGGAATTCGTGTGTGATGTTCTGGATAGACGTCTGCCTATTACACATTACGACCCTCTTCAAATGTCGGCGGTCTCTGTCAGTCATCAGACGAGGTCGGCCTGTACGCTTTTGTGCTGTAGGTGTCCCTTCACGTTTCCACTTCACTATCACATCGGAAACAGTGGATCTAAGGATGTTTAGGAGTGTGGAAATGTTGCATACAGACGTATGACACAAGTGACACCCAATCACCCGGCCACGTTCGAAGTCCGTGAGTTCCGCGGAGCGCCTCATTCTGCTCTCTCGCGATGTCTAATGACTACTGAGGTTGCTGATATGGAGTACTGGCAGTAGGTGGCAGCACAATGCACCTGGTATGGAAAACGTATGCTTTTGGGGGTGTCAGGACACTTTTGATCACATAACGTAAGAGGGAGTGCGACGACCTTCCCATCGCGTGAGACGTTCACGATGGCGTCCGGCTGTCCTGTAGTGAAATTTGTTGCCACTATGAGACCATTTACACTTCACATGAACTTCTGAGCTGTGGCTTTTTACCACACGTGTCGACACCTTGCGGTTTGAACTGTCCACGAGCCCGAGGGTGACATAGCAGGACGTCAGTCTCTTTTTCAACATTACAGAGGAAGGATGCAGGAAGCAATGAGACAAATTTCGAACTTCTGTATCAGAATTGGAGACAATTACATTTTAATTTTGTTGCACAGTGTAGACCCCAATATGAAAGTAAAATTCAGTCCATTTTTATTAATAGCGGCTTCTGTCACACACGCACATGCCATTCGCTTCTTTTATATATATATATTTCTGATTAGTTTTTGATAGATAGTATAATTACTGTCTAACTCAGTAATCTTCATCTTCGTTACTAATATATATAAAGAATCTCATAAAGTTTCTGCCCGGTTTACGTAAAATTTTTACACGATACTCTAAAAACAGTCGGACGCACATGTATTTTTTTAAACAGCGGCGTAAAGTTTTCTCTTAAAACCAACTGCAAGAAAGGAAACGCTGTGCTGTCTAAATGAGCGGTTAGATTTTCTCTCTCGCAGTCGTTTTAACAGCCGTAGCAGGGCGTTTAAATTGTTAGTCATATTGTTTCTCCTACATACTGTTTGTATATATAATTTTAAACGGAATTGTACACACAACAATGTGCTGTTTTGTTTTCTTCGTCACAGTCAGTTTTAACAGAAAATATATGCATTAGAAAACTAGTTCAAATGGCTCTGAGCACTATGGGACTTAACTTCTGAGGTCATCAGTCCCCTAGAACTTAGAACTACTTAAACCTAACTAACCTAAGAACATCACACACATCCATGCCCGAGGCAGGATTCGAACCTGCGACCGTAGCGGTCGCGCGGTTCCAGACTGTAGCGCCTAGAACCGCTCAGCCACCCCGGCCGGCTTAGAAAACTAGTATTTATAGCTTATTGGCTTACAATTAGATACTACTATGCAGTTTCAATTGTCTAAAGCTACCTGTTTGTGAATTAAAACTATGCGAAATAATGTTACTGAAGCTACCGTATTCACAGATCCCTGTATACTAATTATCCCATCTGATTTACCCATTCAGTTTAAACAACTGTACACACGATTATACAAGGCGATTCACCTAGTATCTGCATTGCAAATATTGCGTAACTGGAAAATGCTACTGATGCGTGGTTTTCACAGAATTGATTGGTCGTCAGGGGTTTGTATTGTTTGCCAATCAACAGATTACATAATAATACTTGAAAAGTGTATTTTTTGTGCAAACTCACACTTTTTTAAATGAAGGAATGTCTATCGATGTTAACAACCTAAAAGCAGGGTAAATTAGAATGTCAGTGGTGTCTGTTGCAGGATTCTTGTGCGAGTTGCTTATGACATATCGTATTTTGAAAAGTTCTCACACTGAAAGCTGTACAATACCTGTAATAGCACACACTAAAGAACACCACAAGTGCACACACTTGTTATGTGGATTCTGACCAGTAACGAGACAACCGATCGTCATAGGTTTTGTTCCAAAGGACCACTGGCAGCGGCAATACAAACTTCTAGTCTGTTACGTAACGGCTGCTGCAGACATTGCAGCATTTCATCGAAGATAACTTTGTCACTTATTTATAATTTTGTTTTGATTATATGTTTGTGTATTAAAAATGGTTTAAGGATTAGCTCTGTGTTAAATGTATGGGCTTTAAGGCGACGGTGCACGACCGACCTCTCAGATATCACGAGTCAAGCCGAGAAAGAAATAGGTCCTACATTGCCCACACCGATTGCAGAATAATAAAACCGCAGGCCCTGTCGACTTCACTATCCCTCTAGGCGAAGCGCAAGTTCACCCAGAAAATGATCAGAGGAGGAAAAGTATTGACCCATCGTCAATGCTAACCACTATCTTAAGAGTCAGATACTACCTGGTTCTTTCTCGTTGTTATCGCCATTGTCTTACACTTATCCACATTTAAAGAGAGCTGCCATTCATTACACCATGCAGTATGTCCAAGTCTTGCTGCAATTCCTTACGATCGTCCAACGATGATACATTCCTGTAGACAACAGCATCGTAAGCGAACAATCTCGAAGTGCTGCTGAAAACGTTACGCTGTCTTGGGCGATTTTACTATCTTTTCGGTGGAAAATAGACTGTGCAGTGTAAAGTACAACGTTCTATTAGTCAAATGTGCCTCGAACTAATAACAGGTTAGCGCAGACGTTCCGTACGCCCGAGCCTTGGTTAGTAATCGGCCATGTGGTTCAGTGTCGAACGCCTTTCGGAAATCTGGTAAGAAGGAATCTACCTGTTCACCTGCTTCTATGGTTTGCAATATGTCGCATATGAATGAAGCTGTTTTTCTCCGAATCGATATTTATTCTCTTCCGGAAACGACGTAATGTTTACGCTAAGAATATGCTCTGCGATACTTCAACATGCAGATGACAGCGACATTGATCTGTAATTTTGTGCGTCCGATCAAACTGTGATAGTGTCTTGTCAAAGCTATCATTTCGTGAAATCCGTACACTTCTATTTCCAAATATTAAGAGATAGTTGCAGCCATTGTGCCAGTCTGATATTTTGTCAAGATACACTTTCTCACTCGCATTCGGAAGGACGACGGTTCAATCCCGCGTCCGGCCATCCTGATTTAGGTTTTCCGTGATTTCCCTAAATCGCTCCAGGCAAATACCGGGATGGTTCCTTTGAAAGGGCACGGCCGACTTCCTTCCCCATCCTTCCCTAACCCTATGACACCGATAACCTCGCTGTTTGGTCTCTTCCCCCAACCAACCAACCAACCAACACTTTCTCACAGACAACCGAGTCTTTTCAACGATGGAATATATGAAGACGCCGTTTACAAAGTTGAAGTTGTTGGCCTGGGATTTCACATTCACATTCGTTTTTGCTACAAGGATAGGTTAATAACTTCGATTTTTCTTCATTGAAGCCACATTCAAATTTGTGGTATATCAGAATGGCGTTAAAATAATTTTAAATTTATGTCTGTGTTTTACAGCATCAGTTTCTGTTGAAATATCTGTGCTTCCAGTATTATAATCTTTCTTTTGATTTTTGGGTTTATTTTCTATATCTCTAAAAGATACAAGAAGCAACGACATTTTTAGAACTCATACAGGGTGGAGGGCGGGGGAGTGGGGGGTAAGGCAAGACAGCTGTGTTTGAGCGCGATTTTCTACGAAAATGCTTTTATTAATGCCGGCCTATTGGTTCAGTAACTGTATCATTAAACTGTAATGCAATGCACGTCGCCAGGAAGGCGCAGCATAGCAGGGAATAGACGACAGCGATTCTCAGTGGGAAGCGAGCTGACACAAGTAATGGGGGAAAGCATGGTAAGCTGGACTTTGGTGTCGCGACTTTCAGAGGGAGCAGGACGCGGAGAGACTTGACGTTCAACGATAGATGCTGAAGCAATGAATTACTGTATGTGTCACAGCCAGGCTTGGAACATGGGTCTCTTGCTTAGTAGGCAGGTTTGCTGACCTCTACATCACTGTAGCATTGTGTTTAAAAAATGGTTTAAATGGCTCTGAGCACTATGGCACTAAACATCTGAGGTCATCAGTCCCGTAGACTTAGGTCCGCAGCTCGTAGTCGTGCGGTAGCGTTGTCGCTTCCCGCGCCTGGGTTCGATTCCCGGCGGGGTCAGGGATTTTCTCTGCCTCGTGATGACTGGGTGTTGTGTGATGTTCTTAGGTTAGTTAGGTTTAAGTAGTTCTAAGTTCTAGGGGACTGATGACCATAGATGTTAAGTCCCATAGTGCTCAGAGCCATTTGAACCAACCCCTAGACTTAGAACTACTTAAACCTAACTAACCTAAGGACAACACATACATCCATGCCCGAGGCAGGATTCTAACCTGCGACCGTAGCGGTCGCGCGGTTCCAGACTGAAGCGCCTAGAACCGCTCGGCCACATCGGCCGGCCGTTGTGGTTACAACTGCACAGAGTAGCCTAGTCCAATGCCCTCCCTAACATAAACTTCAATTCACTCTGTCAGCCCATTTTCTCCTTCTTAAATCATCAGGGAAAATGGACAGAAGGTGTGAACTGAAGTTTGTACTAGGGAGGGCATTGGACTAGGGTACTCTGTGCTAGCACATCTACTCAGTAAGCAGGAAATCTGGATTAAAGTCATAGCTGGGGCAAAAATTTTAATTAATTGCTTCAGATTCTGTCATTATCGAAGATAAAGCTGAGACTCTTATGTCTCCAGGAGAATGTAATTCCACCTGGTGTTTTAGATTCGACAGAGAGAGAGGTGCTAAAGTTTGAGTTTAACATGTTTTCTGGTCTGCAAGTAGGTGCCTAGTGCAAACTTGAATTATTTCAAGAGTCCATTTCACATCGCGACTTAAAATTCGTCAGTGTATGAGTCCATGGTGGAACTTTAAAAATTTAATTCGGAAGTGTGTTGATAATATTGAACACGTAACACTATAGTTATTTGTTCATGAATCGCAAGTGACACTTTGGGTCAGATATCATGAACCTGCCTGCCAGCTTGGTGAGATAAATGGTGCCACCACAACAGAACTGTGGTTGTAATGAATAAACTATTGAATTTAAAAGTAATTTCTTGTGTCGTCAAGCACATCTGATAAAAACAACTCATGCTATTTCATTTCTTTATACTGCAGCCCAAGTCTGCAAAGACCTTTGTAAGCTTGTTATTTTTTAAATTATCTATTTTGCAGTTGTGCGCGATTGGTGTCTATACCACAGGTGATGAATGAAAACCATTTCAAGTAAATCAAATCTTACATTTGCGTTCTCATCGAAAGATACTTTTATTAAAATTGGGTGGTACCTAAGGGCTTCTTCAGCCCAAACTCACCGCAAATATTCGGTAAACACATGTGGAATTCCATAAATGCTGCGGAGCATTAAAATCAGCTCGGGAATCCTACGTGCCATTTTGTTGCGTAACAGCATGGTTGGTTTTCTTTGATACATGGATTCCATGTCAGAAATGTGACGTAGATGACTGCAAAGAGCGATGTTTATAAATTGTGTCACTTTTAGTATGGATGAGTTTAAAAATGAAGTAAGGGTGAAAGTGAATGTGATATGACTTAGCCTACTATTCCCTAAAACTGCAGAGGGTGGGAAAATGTTACTGGGATCTATCATCAGTGTCTTACCCCCCTTACTCTATACGAAACTTATTGGCGTCATCTACACCAATAAATTAACATGTATTTACTAGCCGTCAAATACTAATATCCGGGAAAAATTAAAGTTCACTATTAAATAAACGAAGTAGAAGGAACTGACACATGAAATTCCAGAAGATCGTCATCTGTCGCTTGATAATATCGCGAGCAGGTTCAGGGGGTCCTACAGAGGGCGAGATGGAACAATCGGCAATCTCAGCTAAGCGGAGCGATGTCAACTCAAGAATCTAGTAGCAGTGGCGGTGAGAAAACAGGGGTTGCCTGTGATCTGCCTGAGGTGGCTGCCCTAAGAAAAATGACTTCCAGCCGCCCTGTGGCACTGTTACATTTTTATATTCATAGTTCCCCAGGAGGACGATTTCCTTGGGCGGTGGTCACGTGTCATATTTAACAACACTTGTGACACAGCTACTGAACTTCCCATATTCATGATGTGTGTCATCGAAGCGTCTTTGTCCGTCGTTGGCAGATATATTAGACCTATTTTATCATTACAACATATTTTACAAAGCATACTGTTATGGTGCATAGCTTAGGATAGTCTGTAGTCTGTACTCTTTCTAATTCCATACATAAGTTTTAAATAAAACGCAACTGTCTGAATTTTGCCAGCTAACTGTGACTGTCATCCAAACTTCTTACCTTCTTATTCTCAGAAACCAACCTTCTATAAGTTACTGCTGAAAGCTTTCGAATATAAAAGCTCAGCGCTGGAGATCTGTTGATAAGAAAATGTACACGGTGTCATATATCCTTGACTTGTAGTTCATACTCTATAGACTCAGGTGTTGGCCCAACAATGTTACAAATCAATAACCTGGGACGTCGTTCTCCTGCGCTGCTGGCTGATGGGCTACGTTTCCGTCTTTCCAGTGCACCATTGATATGCTTTAAAGTAGGCTGTTCCAGGTCCAGTACCTTCCCCGCGAGCAGGGGTGGGCAAACATTCTATGCGCGGGCAGTCAGGCACCTGGCAGTACCCTACCCCAGATCACAGCAGAGATTTGCATCTTACATTTATGCCCGCTCGAATTGCTCGGTGCATGTAATTCCGCTTAAGCCTGGCAGATGTCGATACAGCGGCATTGAACTGGGGGTGCAACTACATTCGACTTCTCGAAACTCTTGGGAGCGACTCACGTTCGAATTTGCCGAGCGTCTACTACAATTACCGACGGTGGTCGTAACAATGTTTCGGAGAGGATATCGACTACATGTACTGTAGCAAGTGTTCTCCTTACGGATCCGCCATCACACATCTGCAGAACACGACAAGGTGTAAGTTCTGACGAATTTACAATGTCACTGAAAGCTACGGTAATTAAAAAGCTGCGGAGAAATGTGTGCCCGAGGTCATCGTCCATTTACATTAATATTAGGTGTAGGATTTCGTGATTTGCCAGAAGCTTTTAAACGTCGGTTCATAATTGGGACACGTAGACGTCTCCAACATTTTGCCTCTTCCTACGGCAGTATCACGAAACACTGAAAGGCAAACCAATGAAATAGGGGCGAGTATAATGCCCATCATTACCCAGACCATAGATGTGAATGCATGTGGATTTTCAGAGGATATATGGGCCGATACATATCGGAAAGTTGTTCCATATCTATTATTGCGCACTTTGTTTATCAAGGTTAGGCACTGTGAAATATGATATTGATGACAACGATCTTTCCTGTGGAGAAAAAAATCTGGGGAATAGATCAACAACTACACTGAGGAAAAATTATTCAAATTGTTGAGAGTAAATCCGCGGCATTTCAATAACATTTCATTTGTCATTCACCTAGGCGTAAATAGGCGTTTTGAATACAGTCCTGAAAGACACTTTCGATGATGGTTATTTGATAAAGTAGGTTGCAGTGGTATATTTTACGACTTATTCTGCCAAAGATACTGACTGTTTCATGAAGAAAACTGGTAAATGGGGCGCTCTGCGCTCCGGATGGGGATGAAATGATGATGAAGACAACACAACACCCAGTCCCTGAGCGACGAAAATCCCCGACCCAGCCAGCAATCGAACCCGGGCGCGTAGGACGGCAATCCGTCACGCTGACCACGCAGCTATCGGGGCGGACAAGAAAACTGGTGACGTGAATTCGATACGGGCAAGCGTGAAACAAGACACGAAACGTAGGTGGAACAGCTTGTTTAGAATGCTACTGTCTGTAGTTAGGCAGTATGACAAAGTCATGGAAATGGTTCTGGAGAGAGGCGTCTCTGAAGAACTTACTAGTCACGACAACAACACTGCAAAAGAACTCGTGACATTTTTAGAGCCATTCAGAGATGTAGTAGTAGAGGAAGACGAGAAGTTCCAACAAAATGGTTCAAATGGCTCTGGGCACTATAGGACTTTACATCTGAAGTCATCAGTCCCCTAGAACTTAGAACTACTTAAACCTAACTAACCTAAGGACATCACACACATCCATGCCCGAGGCAGGATTCGAACCTGCGACCGTAGAGGACTGTAGCGCCTAGAACCGCTCTGCCACTCCGGCCGGTTAAATTCAAACAGTTCAGTTTGTTTTGTTACGGGTGCACAAACTGGAAAGTCATTCTAATACAGGGCCCGAAGATACGGAGGTACATTTGAATTACTGAGACGCAGTTATCTTGTTTAATACACGCTGCGTTCCCAGTTTCATTGTCACCGTTATTTTGTCAGTTCAGCACAAGTGTCGTATTATCATCAATTAACTGTAGATACTACGAGCTCTGAAAGAGCGCTGTCCACGTCTCATAGACGAGGAAGTCAAAATTTGGACGTTGCGCACAATAGTTTGTGTCTGATAGAGATGAGACGTTAAATGCTGTGGGTCAAATTCTCGATAAGCTGGAACAAAATTATAAAGTGGCAGTAATATCTTACTTGTCTTTGTTATGTCTGTAAATATTTATTTAGGGCCGTTGAGAGCTCAGCCGCTCTCAGCAGTAATGATGTCTCTCTTTTCGGAGTGACTAACCTGTGAACAATGTCAAACCGATGAGTTTGACTTTTACTTAACTCGAATGGACAGTGATCAATTTGTGACGTAAAATCGTAGTCTCTTTCCCAAGCTATCTATTTATGAGGTAAAATCGTAGTTTCTTTCCCAAGCTATCTAATTTAGAGAGAAGAATGTTTTACTTTCCAGCCTAAAAAATAAAAAAACAGCGTGATTTTTAATTACCATCATTACATTGTTTTCCTGTGGAGCTCCAGTCTGGTTCCAAATTTTCTTTATTTCATAAAGTAAGCTATTTTCTCTTATGGATCATAATAACGTCGCGATTGGACACTACCATAGGTCTATAGGTCTACAGCATAACTAAGTGGATCCACGTAAAGTTCTATCAGCTGGTGGCAGTATGTCAGAAGCAACGCGAGCTTGGAGACACACAGAGCTGCTACTAAAACGAACGAATTGGTAATGTGTCCGATTCATTTCTCTTGCTGGCTGACCTTGTTGTAGCTGTGATACAGCGTTGTGCATAATGGTCCCGTATTCGAATCGAGAGCTTACCGACGTGGTGTTTACTCAGGGAAAGGCAAATGGCAATGGTTGCCAGAACAAGGTTATATCGGGAGACCTACATTACACGCGCCGGCAACAACCGCACAACATTAAGTGTTTGCTACAGTGTGTCACCGTTTGTCTGAGACAAGTTCGTTTCAGGAAGCAGGAAATCATAAAGGACGTACTCGAAATGTCGGACACCAGACGTGGAGGAAAATGTTATTAACTCTGTGGAAGGCGAACGCAGTGTCAGTATCCGTCAATTGGCCCGCCAGTACAGGGTAAGTGAGACGACTCTGTGGAACATTCTCCACGGCAATTGTTACTATCCTTATCGCTTACAGCGTGTGCAAGGCTTATTAGCGACAGACATTCCACATCGGGACCAGTTTTGTCACTGGTTCCTTCACCAGGCAACCACGATTCTGGGATTTGTGTCATGCATCCTGTTCACGGATGATGATGATATTTGGTTTGTGGGGCTCTCAACTACGGGGTCATCAGCACCCGATTCACGGATAAGGCAACCTTTATGCAGAGTAATTTCTTCAACTTTCATAATAGTAATCTATGGTATAGTGTGCAGAACGCCCATGGTATGGTGACAGCGAATCATGAGCATCGGTGCAGCTGGAATGTGTGAGCCGGTATAAATGGCGACTATATTTTGGGGCCAGTCTTCCTTCCACGTCGCCTGGGGTGACTTTGCGTCCGCTGCTGGAAGAAGTGCCATTGATGATTCGAAGGGTTATGTGGCTGCTACATGATGGTGCTTCAGCCCACTTCGCCGTTAACGTCCGGTCGCATCTCAGTTGTGTCTTCCCTGGTTGATGGATCGGACAAGGAAGTCTAGTTGCATGGCCCGCTTGTTCACCGGATCTCAACTCGTGCGGTTTCTGGTTATGGAGCCACCTCAAAAGTATCGTTTATGGATGGAGACACTGGAGCAGAATATTCATGCTGCCTCTGACACTGCTCGGATGCAGCCTGGTCTATCTGAACATGTGAGAAAGAACATGCAACAGCGCGTACACGCACGCGTTGAGTCATATAGAAACAACTTTCAACGCATACTGTAACTGGGGCTGTATGGTACAGCGTGTATTAGACAGCAGTCTCTGTAACAATGTATGACTGAATGAATGGCCTCTAGCATGGAAGTCATGCATTTCCGGACATAGGTTCATTAGACCTTTTTTGTTCCGTTTCCTTTCATCGATCAACCCCTAGATTTCGTACACGCTGGAAAAAGTCAGTCTATATAATAGTATTTTCAGTCATCACCCAATCTGGAGTTTCAGATAGCATCATCCTGTTAAATACTTGATATTTATTCAAAGAAATAGCCTCTTTCTCTAAGTAATCAAATGCTGTGGCATAGAAAGCCATTGTCTCCTCCTCAAATTTCGGAATCAGATTAATTATTTCTTGGTTATGGTTCTCATTCTTTACTTTGTCCAAATCAACTTGGTTTTCAGGCGAATAAAATCTGCAGTTTTCCTTTCATTCAGACATCTCTGGGTGTCAATTAATATAGTTCCTATTTCAATTATCGTGGCTTCATTCTTCTCCATGCTTTTGATATTTTTTTCAAACAGTAGTTAATTTTGATCACTGAAAGTCAATTTTTGTTGTTTCTGTGTCAGGTAATTGAAATTCCTGACCTAACGGGATTATACTTTCTTTCACTACCCTCGAACACTGTTCTGCAGCAATTAGGAACACTTTTTGCAAAACCTCGACATTTTTCGGCAGTTGCTCTTCTGGAGCTCCTCTGCTAAGCAAAGCAGAAAATTTTCGCATCGACTGTGAAAAACTTTTTCACTTTCTACGACAATTTTATGTTCTTTCATCATGTTTACCAATGAAACCTTTACTTCATGGTCAAGATAAATATTAGGGGATTTGAATTTTCTAACGTCTACCGTTAGCAAATCCCCCTTATAATTGGGGACAACAATACGCCTCGTAAGACCTACAATAAGAAGAACTAAGTCTTGAGCCGGCCGAAGTGGCCGTGCGGTTAAAGGTGCTGCAGTCTGGAACCGCAAGACCGCTACGGTCGCAGGTTCGAATCCTGCCTCGGGCATGGATGTTTGTGATGTCCTTAGGTTAGTTAGGTTTAACTAGTTCTAAGTTCTAGGGGACTAATGACCTCAGCAGTTGAGTCCCATAGTGCTCAGAGCCATTTGAACCATTTTTGAACTAAGTCTTGCAGTAGCTTTGAACGGTCTGCTGTACTTGACTGGAATGATTTATTGAGCTTTTGACATTCTTCTAGAGTTGGTCTAAGAAACAGAAGGTAAAGCTTATTGAGGGCATCAGAGTAGATGTGTAGCACTTAGTCTGATGTCTGGATATTTCGAAATGTGTCTGTAGTTCAAGCCACTGATTTAAAATGCGATTAACAGCAACTTCGATCGATAACCACCTCGTGCATAATTTTAAGGGGTGCAGCTCCATGACTTATTGCTTTTAACAACTCCGAAGAAGATTTAGAAAAGCAAGAATGGGTTTTACAAATTAAGAACACAAGATTTCGTGATAGCATTTGGGCCGCAGAGGACACTGCTAACTGAACTGAATGGCAAACACAGGGGATCAATACAAGTTTAGGGACCTCACATTTCAGTTTCTGGTAAACCGAATTATTAATACCCACCATTACTGAGACATTATCCGTACCAATTCCTCTCACTTGTTTAATGTTTAGACCATGATCTGAAAGTAACGACATTACTGCAGTAACAATACATTCAGCATTCCCCTGTTCTTATTCAACAATTCCTGAAAAAGTGGAAATATCTGTGCTTTGTTGTTTTGAAAAATATACAATGCACACAGCTAACACTGGTGACAGAAATGTCTGTAGCTTCATCTATAAGAAGACTGAAATGTCCATTACCAACATCGTTCTGTAGCTCTGATTTAAAGTGCTGGAAGAGAATGTTCCTGATCAAATCACTTTTCTTCTTACTGTGTAGCCGTCAAAGAGATGCATGATCAGCACTTTCCATAAATCTCTTAGTTGGATCTGAAAGATGATCAACGAATCTAGTTGCACAGTGATTAACTACAAACAATGTAAGAGCAGCTGCGGTAGCTGCAAGTTCGTACGTATGTTTGATAGACTGAAATGGAAATATTGACAGTCGTGAAGATGAAAAAGGTTCAGCTGCTTTTAAACGTTTCTCACTTAATAAATCTTACAAACCCACATTCAAGTTTGCATTGGCAACATTTACACGGCGCACTACTTGGTTCCCCGGGCACCTCTAACAAACATTCCTTTAATTATCACTTGACCACTCTTTTGTAAAAGTCGTACATACCGCTTGACATTCTTTTCAAACATGTTCAGTCAGTTGTAAAAACAAACAAAAAGAGCACTAGACGCTAGTTGTTAAACACACAATAACCCACTACAACACTACAGTCTACAACCTGGTGCACAGCTCCTCAGTTATGATGGGTAGCAGTCGGCAGCGGGGGGGAGGGGGGGAGGGGGGGGGGGGAATTCGTGACCTCGTGATTTGCAGATGTTCATTGCCAAGAACGCAGCGTACCATTAGCCGGTGTTGACTGCATTGTCGTCTTCTTGTTGCTGATCTGAGCTGTCTGTCGCTGTATTCATTGTGATTTTTACGAAAATGAGTGATGCGCTTGTTGGCTCATCACGAGGGCTGTCTTCTGCTCCATTTTGGAAAAGAAAGCCGGTTATGAGGAGCTCATGTAAACTCAAAACACAAGTTTCTGTTGCCTGTACTGAGTGCTTACAATACATGGAGGTAGAGTTTGTTCTCCTGCCCCCCCCCCCCCCCCCTCGCAACCCACTCAACACAGCGTAGCTTGTCCGCTCTCTCCTCTGCCCGCAAATTCCGCTCGACAGATGCGAAGTTACAATTCGCGAGAAGTATCCAACTCTAATGTATTGCGCTCACTCTCCAGAATTGGCGGCATTAACTCATAGAGCAAAGCATATTTTTGTCTGTGTGCTGCTAGTGCTAGAGGTAGGTATCGTATATTTAATACCAGTTCGAATCCTAGTGGTGGATGATACTTCTGCTACCAGTATTTGGCCGGCCAGTTTTTGTGCCAATCTCCTGGATTAAATTCCAAACCTCTACACACTCTCTCATGAAGAAAGGACATGTGACACTGTTGATGGTGATTCGTCCGTCGGATGGGGATGTTAAGCTCGGCGGCTTCCTTGACGCTTTTCGAGAGAATTACACTATGTGCCAGCACCGAGTTTCAACCTCTCTTTCCTCATCTATAAAAACACAAACACGATACCACACAGTACCAGCACTAACCACAGTCCTCCCCTATGTATCAAAACACGCTCGACACTTCTTAACAGGTCGGAGGAGGGTAATGGCAAACCAACTCCACTCGGATCCTTCCAAGGATGGCGTTTCAGGTTTCCTACTTCTGCTCCCTATGCTCCGTTCATGAGTATGGGACATGGGACTCTTACTCACGATTGTATCTTTGCTTACAAATGAAATTATAGCCATTTGCCACAACGCCGGCCGGTGTGGCCGAGCGGTTCTAGGCGCTTCAGTCTGGAACCGCGCGATCGCTACCGTCGCAAGTTCGAATCCTGCCTTGGGCATGGATGCGTGTGATGCCCTTAGGTTAGTTAGGTTTAAGTAGCTCTACGTTCTAGGGGACTGATGACCTCAGAAGTTAAGTCCCATAGTGCTCAGAGCCATTTGAACCATTTTGCCGCAGCATTATGTTTGCTTTGCTGTGTTTGCCAGTCATCAGAGATGTTTGATACTGTTAGCTAAAAAATAGCCATTGCACATTGCTCAATAGGAAGGATATCTAAGGAGTTAATTGCAGTTCAGTTTTCGGTTATATCCTACATGTATTTAATTTGAATGAACAAATCAGAAATGCAGCCCGTTTTTGCAACATACTTAGTGTTCTAGTGCAATACATCCATGGCACTGTCTTGCAGGTACACAAAGATTTGCATTCGTAATAGTTTTATCAAAGAAATTTTTTTTTTTTCAAAATTAAATGAAGCCAGAAATCCGTCAACAGTCAAACTAAATTTTACCTGTCACACAACATGAAATTCTGTCAAATTTGACGGGAAATCCGTCAACTTGGCAACGCTGATTACGTTTAGAAAGAATCGTCTTTATCAGATCGCTATTCAAATGGGCACTACCCAATTCTTCCGCTTGGCGCTACTTGAGAAGTCTGGTATTCTCTCGAATGATGACGGTAGATCTAGAGTCTAAAAGAGGGTTGTACCGTCGGTAAAGTATGCGCAACGTGCAACGCCATCCGTGAGACAACCTTGTCAGCATAAACTTGTTGACATAAATAGAATGATCCTAAGTTTGATGAAATTGCTTCTCGGTAGATGGAGGAAGATGCCCCTCATACAAATCAAGAAATAGACGACGATATTACAGTAGACAGTGATTACAGTTCAGCTAGAGGAGGTTCTTTGAGAGGAAGAATTTCAGGACAATAAATTAAAATCGATGTGTTCTGAGTGGCGATGAAGAAAAACGTAGATCCCTACACTGAATGGCAATTATGTAACTTTCCTTTTTGCACTTATCGAGGGAAATTTTTTGGTGCAAGTTGAAAGCCTGTAATTTAGTTTTATGTGAAAATTCTCTTGCTACAAAGATACTATAATTTTTCAGAATGTAAAATTCCGTTCCCCAAAAGCTCGCTTGTGTGTAGTACTCGAAAACCGCACAAAAGTATGTGATTAGGTGTGACAAAAAGTAAAATACTGCAGACTTTATTTAGCGATGCGAGCAAGTCTGTTGTACGGCAGACAGGAGAGCTCAGTTAGTTAAGAGCATCTCCCGGTATACATATATAATGTACCAGCAATAAATGTCTGACACTTATTGTGAGATCCAGTTGTAATTTTACAATTACTCTGTCGCTGAGCTGGGAAATCGGGTTATGGCACTTGTGTTCTCCTCGTGAGTGTTAATCTTGGCAGGAAGATTCAGCATATTGCACAACCCATGAGTGAGTGAAAGATTGATTCTGGAGGCAGGATTCTAGTTGGAAAAATTGATAGTATTCTTGCACCTGAGAGACATCCAACGCTAAAAGCTTACCAACATTTAAAAAAAAATCTCGTTTGATAGCTCCTTAGCAAAGAAGAATATTAACGCGTTAACGTGATGTCCATTATGCGTAGATGGAAGCTTTTTCTTGTTTTGACGGTGATATATTTGACTATGAGATTCAGAACTCGGTGTTCTCGCAGAGACATGTTAGTGAGTAACAGTTTTCAGATTTAATGAAGGACAGCAGTCAGTCTTAAAAATTCTTAGTTTATTACAGATCTGCATTTCGAACATCACATAGTCATCAAAGGAGGATATAAGATGAACATCAACAAAAGCAAAACAAGGATAATGGAATGTAGTCTAATTAAGTCGGGTGATGCTGAGGGAATTAGATTAGGAAATGAGGCATTTAAAGTAGTAAAGGAGTTTTGCTATTTGGGGAGCAAAATAACTGATGATGGTCGAAGTAGAGAGGATATAAAATGTAGGCTGGCAATGGCAAGGAAAGCGTTTCTGAAGAAGAGAAATTTGTTAACATCCAGTATTGATTTAAGTGTCAGGAAGTCATTTCTGAAAGTATTCGTATGGAGTGTAGCCATGTATGGAAGTGAAACATGGACGATAAATAGTTTGGACAAGAAGAGAATAGAAGCTTTCGAAATGTGGTGCTACAGAAGAATGCTGAAGATTAGATGGGTACATCACATAACTAATGAGGAAGTATTGAATAGGATTGGGGAGAAGAGAAGTTTGTGGCACAACTAGACCAGAAGAAGGGATCGGTTTGTAGGACATGTTCTGAGGCATAAAGGGATCACCAATTTAGTATTGGAGGGCAGCGTGGAGGGTAAAAATCGTAGAGGGAGACCAAGAGATGAATACACTAAGCAGATTCAAAAGGATGTGGGTTGCAGTAGGTACTGGGAGATGAAAAAGCTTGCACAGGATAGAGTAGCATGGAGAGCTGCATCAAACCAGTCTCAGGACTGAAGACCACAACAACAACAACATAGTCATCAACGATGAATTATCAGAAGAGTCATACAGGTAGCAACATGTCAGAGCATAAACTTGTGACAAATGATATTAGACTTTACATGCTTAAAAATGCCATGTACCAACATGTAATAGCCATAAACTTGTGGCAAAAGACGCTAGCCTATACATGGCATTTCGTCACCAGTTTATGTTCTGAAATGTTGACCTGTATTAGTCTTTTGGTAACGCACCGATGATGACTATGGTATAGTCGAAATCTATATCTGCAATAAGTTACGGATTTTTGCGTTTGACTGCTGTCCTTCTTTAAATCTGAACATTCAGCGGCCGCCGTGCTCACAGGCATCCAATGGATTTCCATTTAGGTAGCACTTTTGTGGACAAGATCGGATAGCATTCAAATTTACATACTCTCTTTGGAAATGTAAACCGTTCGCTAATGCCGTGCGTATGTTAATTAGGTACGAATCTTCTTGTGTTCGCATAATGAAGCTCTGACTTCCTACAAGATGCTTTGTCTTTTGTCACCGTGGAGGCTTTGGTTGTCGAATGTCTTCCAGGATAAAGATTTCGAAGAGAGCCGAAGTAACGATAAGAGTCAATCCATCGTCTGAAATTTCCCTTGGCTCTGAGTACTATAGGACTTAAATTCTGAGGTCATCAGTCCCATAGAACTTAGAACTACTTAACCCTAACTAACTTAAGGACATCACACACATCCATGCCCGAGGCAGGATTCGAACCTGCGACCGTAGCGGTCGCGCGGTTCCAGACTGTAGCGCCTAGAACCGCTTGGCCACGCAGGCCGGTTGAAATTTCCGTTAGATTTCTGCCAATGAAAGTAAAAATAAAAAGATGGAAGACGATGGAAAGTACCACGTTGTGTACTGGTCTGTTTACCTGTTATACTGCAGCTTTTTTATAAGTTCACATTTATGCTCAGATGAAATTCGAAAGTTTTACATTATCGGGCCGAATTTTCAATGCAAAAAGTCATCTGTGGAATTATCTCATGTTCACCTAGTGTACTTAACAGTCTTTCTCCTACAAGTTTTCCTGTTTAAACAAGTTTGAAACCGTTTGCGTGTTGGTACAATGAACAACCAGCTCGCGGATCTCTTAAAACGGATGGATAACCGGGACAATAAATCACAAGCACGCATGCGCCACATCGGCAATCGTTAAGTAAGTACGCTGGTGTTATCCGCGCTCGCTCAACGCCCTGTCACAAACAAGCGCAAGTGGTTAGACCAACGAAGTATATTCAGATAGAATGTCCGCTTGTTTCACGATAGCTTCCCGCCAGAATATTACGGAGATAAACCAGTCCCTAGTCAAATGTCCCGGTGGGTTATCGGAAAGTAAATACGATGTAAACATTCGAGCAGGAAACTTAAAGGGGAAAAGAGCTTGTAACCAGTAAAGCACACGAAGGTAACTTTCTAATTATCAGCCAATGGAATATATATATATATATATATATATATATATATATATATATATATATATATATAAAAGTAGAAAGCCAGTTGCCTTCGTGTGCTTTACTGGTTACAAGATATATACCATTGGCTGATAAGTAGAAAGTTGCCTTCATGTGCTTTACTGGTTACAAGCTCTTTTCCACTTATATTTCCTGCTCGAATGTTTACATCGTATTTACTTTCCGATAACCCACCGGGACATTTGACTAGGGACTGGTTTATCAGCCAATGATATATGTGCCTTCGTGTGCTTTACTGGTTACAAGCTCTTTTCCCCTGCTCGAATATATATATATATATATATATATATATATATATATATATATATATATATATACTTTAAGAGAGAATGAAGACATTCAGGTTCGTCGATTGTATTGCAATAGCGTAGAGAAAGGACTTCTTTTTTTTTTTAAAAAAAAAAAGAAGAAGAAGAGAGAATGAAGACCTTTGGGTTCGTCGATGATATTGCAATAGCGAAGAGAAAGGAAACTGAAATGGAAGGTGAATCAGAACACCACCGACAAAGTTTCAGAGGTGGTAATTATAGACCGTAATAATGACCGAAGCAAAAAAAATAAGTCTAGCAAACATGGGCTCTAAAACGCTTACCTTAAGAGCTATGCGCACTTGTTCATCATCGCTAGCTGAACAAGCAGAAATTCAGGTAAGCGTTTTAGAGCCCATGTTCAGTGGACATTTTTTCTTGTTTTGTTCCATACTACCTCCTCCCAAAACATGGAAAGCAAAGGGCTTGTAGCAGAAAAGATGTGTTTCACAGTGTAGAGCTCATAAGGTAAGCATCTTAGAACCGCAGAAGTTTATTCAGGAGGAGCAGGTTTCAAAGCGTGCAAGGTTTGGTGTGAGTGACTGGATGAAATTGTGTTGTGCCCCAAAAATTAAATTTGCCAAGGCGTACACGAAACTAATCGTGTGTCAGAAGACTGATAGCTGCCCACTTCGTATTTTTGAAGTAGATTACTTTGTTATCTAAACGGTAAGGATGTTTCAGTAGCATATGCAAAGTACATCTTTTTGTGTTATTGACATGAATATGGATGTTGTATTCGACCTGATATTACACCCTCGAGTGATTAAATTGAGGATATACAACGAGTTATGACATAAAGCTAGAAAATCTTCACAAAAATAATTGATTGACATTCCTATATTGTTAGATTGAAACTGAAAATTAAAAATCAGAAATAGAAAAAAAGCCAGTATGTCTGAGAATATCCTGCTAGATACCAACAAAAAAAGTCATATCAGTACTTCTCGAAGGGGAGAAGCAGGAAATAAACATTGAAAAACGCTTATTCCTCTCTGACACCATCAGTGACAACTTGTTTGCTTATAATACTTAACAACGGCCGGCCGAAGTGGCCTTGCGGTTCTAGGCGCTGCAGTCTGGAACCGCGAGACCGCTACGGTCGCAGGTTTCAATCCTGCCTCGGGCATGGATGTGTGTGATGTCCTTAGGTTAGTTAGGTTTAACAAGTTCTAAGTGCTAGGGGACTAATGACCTCAGAAGTTGAGTCCCATAGTGCTCAGAGCCATTTTGATCTTAACAACGGTTCACGTTAATGGATTTTTGCATTACTTTCAAGATTTACATTTTTCTTAACTTCTGAGGTCATCAGTCCCCTAGAACTTAGAACTACTTAAACCTAACTAACCTAAGGACATCGCAAACATCCATGCCCGAGGCAGGATTCGAACCTGCGACCGTGGCAGTCGCACGGTTCCGGACTGAAGCGCCTAGAACCGCTCTGCCACCGCGACCGGCTAAAATGTCAAATCATGGCTTTTCTGTTTCCTCGTGGAAACTGTAAAAGCTACTGGTATGATTTCGTTGTGCATGAAGGGAAGTGGGCGTCCTTACGGAAATTGGGGACAGGCGACTGGCATGTATACTGCTACCATGTTTATTGCGTTGGAAATCGGCGCCGCACGGGATTAGCCGAGCGGTCTTGGGCGCTGCAGTCGTGGACTGTGCGGCTGGTCCCAGCGGAGATTCGAGTCCTCCCTCGGGCATGGGTGTGTGTGTTTGTCCTTAGGATAATTTAGGTTAAATAGTGTGTAAGCTTAGGGACTGATGACCTTAGCAGTTAAGTCCCATAAGATTTCAAACACATTTGAACATTTTTTTGGGGAATCGGCAATGGGATCCATGCTCTAAGGATGTTAGACCGAGTCCTTTCTGCAGTTTGGTAAATGTAGAACGAGCAAGCAACAGAAAAAGACTGAAGGCCATACTTCAGCACAGTCATGTAAAACTTAGTATACATCTTGACTGTAGATCATCAAAGGAACCGCAGCAGCTCCAAGCAACTGGCGTAGTTTCCAGTGAACATAGTGACCATTAAAAAAACCCAAGAAATATAGTGATTGCTGATTGCTAAAGCTAAAATATTTCTCGTCGTGGTCGACAATGTTAAAACTGCTATTCTGTGGAGTCGCAGGAAACCATTGCTATAAATTCGAGAGAATTCCGTAGTGAATAAAGAATCTTTATGCAGATTCCTTGCGGACGCCTATGTTTAGAGCCCATGTTTATTAAAGTCCGATTAAAATTGCTTGATAATTGAAATCTGTCACTTGCTGCTGCAGTGGGGTCACTTCACAAGCGCTGGTAATGTGCAACGCAGACCAGTGTTGGAAACGGCCGCACGAGATGGGACGGAAATAGGAAATGTTCTGTTGACAGCTGATTTTGAGTGACCGACGACTGAAATGCGGCAGACGACGGTTTTTTTAACCCTGAATTTAAACTCATGTCCTAACATAACTATGACACCGGTAGGTGAATGTATCCCAGAAAAAGGCGACCGGCAGTCTGCGGCAGAACTAAAATCACGATCGGTTTGTTCACGGAGTGTAAGGCTAACCACTACGAGCAAACTCAAGAGGGGCAAGGCAGTTTTATAATTTTTTTATATAGACATCTTCCGCATCAAAATTTCTGTTTTAACGGTAAAAACGATCTGTTATTTCTCGCTGTCATTTGTTACCTGAAACTATCCACACACTTGCTACATGTGATGCCGCATTACCAACCGATGAGCAGTCCTGGTTGGCACTTGGTTGCAGATTATAGGCGACGAAAGTAGATTCCAAAGGAAAAAAGAATTACTGGAAGAAAAATAAGAAAAGTCAATACGATGATGCGCGAAGTATCAGAAATTTTTAAAAAAATAAAGTTAAACTAATCATTGAATAAAAATGACAATCAGACACTTGACTAGATTTAGAAAAATAAAAAGAATTCACTGTGTTTAGCGATATTAGAACCTTCTACCTTCCATACGTCAGCTTAATACGCTAACTAGTACACTGTGCCATTACACTGCAAAATACTCCTTTGGTTATGACTCTGGTGTCTGTCGGAACGATTAATTGACAGCCATAAAAAATTCGGCTTCATGCAATGTCGTGCGAAGCTTATCTAATGCAAGTCAATCTAATGCAAACGGGAAATGGAGGTAGCGTATTTGTTGCAGTTGACAAGAAACCCAAATCCCCCGAGGTAGAAATTGAAGCTCATTAATTAAAACTTCCGGGCTGAATTGCCGTGGTCCATGTATAAAACTTCTTCTCCTTCCTGACGTTTCGTTGCCGGCTGCGGGCAACATCTTCTGAGGTGAGTCGGCGACTGGCTGCTAGGCAGACGCAGACGCACAAGACTGAGGGATTGTACCCTCTGCAGTTGGCGAAGTACTAGCGTAATTAAGACGCTTCTCCTTCTTACTTGGAGATTGGTGTGGGATGTCATGGCGGTTGGGATTTTTGCTTGACTTTTGTGCTGTTTTTTTTTTTTAAATAAAAGGAAGAAAGATGAAAGGATAGTCAGAGGAACAGTAGGAGACGCTGAAAACGAACGGCCTAAATGGCTGGCTGGCCGGTAGGTTTAGAATGACTCACGAAGACTTATGGTGATGCTCTCTCACTGCTTTGCTACCTAGGTTCCAGAATTATACAGGTAGGAAGGTATATGGCCCGTCACATGTAGTTCTGCTAGTCCTGCGAATAATTGCCAGTCGTCTGGCGTAAAGATGGGATATTTGTCAATTAGGGTTAATTCCTCCTTTGTCATGAAATTTAGCCACTTGAGCTGAGACTTGCTAAAGCGGTGGGGGCGATGGGGGAGGGGAGGAGGCCTAGCACGTGGTACTGAGAGGGGGTACGGTTGTTCAGAGAATGGGTAGGACCCGTCCTGTAGCGACGCCGCAATGTTCTTAAGGAACGGCTGCAACTCGTGCGGATCAGGTATTTTCAGTTGCTGCAACTTCTTTGCGGTAGACTTCTCTACATGGGAGGAGTCGGTCGTTGCCACTGCACCTTTGTTTGCAGCTGCCTTGGTGGAGTGTGACGACTGTGGCGTCACATCGTCGGTTTCCATGGGCGCCACCTCCTGCATTGCTGCAGGGGGCGGAGCGGCGGTTGTTTGCGTGGCCGCATCGACCCCCACCGGACGACTCACGGGGGGTGGGTGGGGGGGGGGGGCGGCGGCGGGAACTGGTGGCTTCTTCTTGATAGCCCGCAGCTCATCGCGCAGCTGCTGGAGCTGGCGATGCACAGCTGCGAGCTCCTCCTTCAGTGTGGCCCTTTCGGCCGCAAAGGCGGCTTGGAAGCTGGCCATAGCATGGTCGGTGGCGGCTTCAAGGCGGCGCGGCTCGGACCCCTCGCCGGAGCGGGGGAGCGGGACGGCCGTCGTGACGCTTGACGCCGCCGCAGAGCGTTGTGCGGCGGGCAGATGACGTGACTCTCTGAGGTAGCCGCAGCTACGCGAGTTGGCGGCGTGTGGCCCGCCGCAGTTCACGCAGCTGCTGGCCACCCCACGAGGCTTCCTGCAACTGCGGGTGTCGTGGGCCGCTGCGCACTTCAAGCACGCGACGGCGTTCTTGCACCCCCGCGCAGTATGCCCCAGCTGCTGGCAGTTATAGCACTGGAGGCTCGTCCTGTTCCGCTGCGTTCGCTTGCGCCTCGGCTGCCGCTGGCGGCCGCCGGTGAACCCCATCGCATGGATGAGGGCTTCCAATGCGGCGGCAATCTGCTTCCCAGCCATGGCGTTGCGTGCGCGGTGACGATGTGAGTCGCAGCGAGTCGAGCAGCGGAATGGACGGGGACAACGGAGCTGGTGGTCCCACTTATATAGAGCGCTTAGATGGCGCCACCACTCGTCACGTGCTTTCGACTTTAAAACTATCTCTGGCTGTTGCCATCTCTCTCGATTACAGGTAATCGATTGTCACTTCATTGGTACAAAGTCGAACGCCATATCTTGTCTAGTTTTAATCCTTCTTATTTTCTATCAAAATTATTTCCGTGCTTGTAGATCTCCATAGCTTCTCTATACATGCGAGTATAATAATGTGAGGTCCTAGCTATCACGTTTGTCTCACTAAATTTTATTTCGTGATCACCGTCTTTGAAAACGTGTTCCGCTACAGCTGATTTCTCAATCTGTCCCAATCTACAGTTCCTTTTGTGTTCCGTTAGGCGGGTATTAACACACCTTTTAGGTGTTCCAATATAAACCATGCCACAGCCCCGATGGAATCCGTGTAAGATTCTATACTGAATTTGCGGATGAGTTGGCCCCTCTTCTAGCTATACTCCATCGTAGATCTCTCGAACAAAAAGCCATGCCCAATGCTTGCTAAAAGGCACGGGTCACACCTGCCTATAAGAAGGATAGTAGAAGTGATCCACAAAACTACCGTCCAATATCACAGACGTCGATTTGTTGTAGAATCTTAGAACATGTTCTGAGCTCAAACATAATGAGGTATCTTGAACTGAATGACCTTCTCAATGCCAGCCAGCGTGGTTTTTGAAAACATCGATCATGTGAAACCCAACTAGCACTTTTCTCGCATGACGTACTGAAAGCTTTGGATCACGGCAACCTTGACTCAGTACAGCACTTACGCTTATTATCAGAAGTAAGATCATATGGGGTATCAAGTGAAATTTGTGACTGGATTGAGAACTTTTTGGTAGGGAGGACACAGCATGTTATCCTGGATGGAGAGTCATCGTCAGATGAAGAAGTAACTTCGGGTGTGCCCCAGGGGTGTGTGTTGCTGTTCACATTGTATATTAATGACCTTGCAGACAAATTAATAGTAAAATCAGTCCTTTTGCAGAGGATGCAGCTATCTATAAAGAAGTAGTATCGGAAAGAAGCTGCATAAACATTCAGTCATATCTTGATAAGATTTCAACGTGGTGCAGAGATTGGTAACTTGCTCTAAACGTTCAGAAGTGTAAAATTGTGCACTTCACAAAACGAAAAAACGTAGTATCCTGTGACTGTAATATCAATGAGTCACTGTTGGAATCGACCAACTCACATAAATACATGGGTGTAACACTTTGTAGGGATATGGAATGGAATTATCGCATAGGTTCAGTCGTGGGTAAAGCAGGTAGTAGACTTCGGTTTATTGCTAGAATACTGGGGAAGTGCAAACAGTCTACAAAGGAGATTGCTTACAAATCACTCGTGCGAACGGCTCTAGAATATTGCTCAAATGTGTGTGGGACCCATACCAGATACGACTAACAGGGGATATTGAACGTATACAGAGAAGGGCAGCACGAATGGTCACAGGTTTGTTTAACCAGTGGGAGAATGTCAAAGAGATACTGAAGGAAGTGAACTGGAAGACCGTTGAAAATAGACGTAAACTATCCCGAGAAAGTCTGTTAACAAAGTTTCAAATACCGGCTACGTATCGCTCGTATAGGGATTGTGGGGATAGGATTAGAGTAATTACTGCATGCACAGAGGCATTCAAACACTCACTCTTCCTGTTCTCTGTACGTGAATGGAACAGGAAGAAATTCTAATAACTGGTACAATGGGCGTATCCTCTGCCATGCACCTCAAGGTGGTTTGCAGAGTATACATCTAGATCTGTGGTTATAATAACTGTAAAAATGAGGTTTAATTATGTCTTGTGCGGAAGGATCCAGTAGTGTTTGGTTAGTGCCGTGTATGAAACGTGCGTATTTCGTTATCATTGTGTGTGTGTGTGTGTGTGTTTGTGTGTTTATGTGGTTTTTAGTGTGGTTATTACGGGTGATGAAGTCAAACTGTTCGGCCGTGACGTTGAGCGCTCTGTTGGAAGAAACCAGTTGCAACTCGCGGAGTGTCAACTATCAAGTAAGTTAATTTGGACCATAGACATTTTTGCCTTGGTCCATATTACCACCTCTGAAAGTTTGTCGGTGGAGTATACGCTGTATATGTATAAAAGAATTAACACATTCAAGCAGAAAGTTAGTAGCAGCTCCGGGAATGCCTGTGGCTGCCTGATGCGTATCAGTTAAATGGCTGATGAGACTCACCAGCAAAGAGTAATGCCGCAGAATTCTCAAAGCTTGGGAGATATAAAAAACAAAATACACTACTGGCCATTAAAATTCCTACACCAAGAGGAAAAATACAGATGATAAACGGGTATTCATTGGACAAATATATTCTACTAGAACTGACATGTGATTACATTTTCACGCAATTTGGGTGCATAGATCCTGAGTAATCAGTACCCAGAACAACCACCTCTGGCCGTAATAACGGCCTTGATACGCCTGGGCATTGAGTCACAGAGCTTGGATGGCGTGTACAGGTACAGCTGCCCATGCAGCTTCAACACGATACCACAGTTCATCAAGAGTAGTGACTGGCGTATTGTGAAGAGCCAGTTGCTCGGCCGCCATTGACCAGACGGTTTCAATTGGTGAGAGATCTGGAGAATGTGCTGGCCAGGGCAGCAGGCGAACATTTTCTATATCCAGAAAGGCCCGTACAAGACCTGCAACATGCGGTCGTGCATTATCCTGCTGAAATGTAGGGTTTCGCAGGGATCGAATGAAGGGTAGAGCCACGGGTCGTAACACATCTGAAATGTAAGCCGTGGTGGCTGAGCGGTTCTAGGCGCTTCAGTCCGAAACCGCGCGACTGCTACGGTCGCAGGTTCGAATCCTGCCTCGGGCATGGGTGTGTGTGATTTCCTTAGGTTAGTTAGGTTTAAGTAGTTCCAAGTTCTAGGGGACTGATGACCTCCGATGTTAAGTCCCATAGTGCTCAGAGCCATTTGAACCATCCACTGTTCAAAGTGCCGTCAATGCGAACAAGAGGTGACCGAGACGTGTAACCAATGGCACCCCATACCATCACGCCGGGTGATACACCAGTATGGCGATGACGAATACACGCTTCCAATGTGCGTTCACCGCTATGTCGCCAGACACGGTGAGACCATCATGATGCTGTCAACAGAACCTGGATTCATCCGAAAAAATGACGTTTTGCCATCGTGTACCCAGGTTCGTCATTGAGTACACCATCGCAGGCGCTCCTGTCTGTGATGCAGCGTCAAGGGTAACCGCAGCCATGGCCTCCGAGCTGATAGTCCATACTGCAGCAAACGTCAAATGGTTCAAATGGCTCTGAGCACTATGGGACTTAACATCTTAGGTCATCAGTCCCCTAGAACTTAGAAATAGTTAAACCTAACTAACCTAAGGACATCACACACATCCATGCCCGAGGCAGGATTCGAACCTGCGACCGTAGCATCGCGCGGTTCCGGACTGCGCGCCTAGAACCGCGAGACCACCGCGGCCGGCGCAGCAAACGTCGTCGAACTGTTCGTGCAGATGGTTGTTGTCTTGCAAACGTCCCCATCTGTCGACTCAGGGATCGGGACGTGGCTGCACGATCCGTTACAGACATGCGGATAAGATGCCTCTCACCTCGACTGTTAGTGATACGAGGCCGTTGGGATCCAGCACGGCGTTCCTTATTACCCTCCTGAACCCACCGATTCCATATTCTGCTAACAGTCATTGTATCTCGACGAACGTGAGCAGCAATGTCGCGATACGATAAACCGCAATCAAAAATGTTCAAATTTGTGTGAAATCTTATGGGACTTAACTGCTAAGGTCATCAGTCCTTAAGCTTACACACTACTTAACCTAAATTATTCTAAGGACAAACACACACACCCATGCCCGAGGGAGGACTCGAACCTCCGCCCGGACCAGCCGCACAGTCCATGACTGCAGCGCCCAAGACCGCTCGGCTAATCCCAAGCGGCAAACCGCAATCGCGATAGTCTACAATCCGACCTTTATCAAAGTCGTAAACGTGATGGTACGCCTTTCTCCTCCTTAAACGAGGCATCACAACAACGTTTCACCGGGAAACGCCGGTCAACTGCTGTTTGTGTATGAGAAGTCGGTTGGAAACTTTCCTCATGTCAGCACGTTGTAGGTGTCGCCACCGGCGCCAGCCTTGTGTGAATGCTCTGACAGGCTAATCATTTGCATATCACAGCATCTTCTTCCTGTCGGTTAAATTTCGCGTCTGTAGCACGTCATCTTCGCGGTGTAGCAATTTTAATGGCTAGTAGTGTATATCTCCTAGTGTTAGAACACGACCAAGAGATAAGTCCCAGATTTCTGAAACGAGATGTCTAGGATATGAGTAGAATGAAAAAGGAAGAAAGACAAGGGTTTAATCTCCTGGGAACGACCATTTGATTAGAGACGAGCATAGGTTAGCCCAAGACAAGTATGTGGAAGCAAATCAGCTGTTCGTTTTCAAAGGACTCATTCCCGTATTCCGCGTAAGCGATGTAAGGAAGTCACGAAAAACATGTCGAGAAGGCTGTACACTCACTCCTAACGAATGAGATCGAGTAGGACTGATGAAGGGGTGAGGCTATAGTCTTTCACTGAAAGGTGGCATTAGATGTCGTTGTCAGAAACTAAACGGAAAGGTTGAAGCTGATCTAGCAGACTTTAATGGAAAAAATGAGCATAATCATCATCGGAAGTAGGGAAAAAGCCAATGGGAAACCTTTTCAAGCAATCCTAGTCAGAGTAGTAAGTAACAGGAAAAAGGGAGGCGTAAGAACTTCAAAAACTACAGTGTGCATTACACATGACTGAGAACAGGATCTACTGTTCGCAGTAAATTCACTGGGTATCCAAGAATGAGATCATCAGAAACAAGGGCTCACAAGTCGTAACTCTCCAGGTATGTTGAGTTTTACGTAACTGAAAAGAACTCAACAGGTTTCGTTGGTTTGTAGCACTGACAGGATGCAGATATGTTCGTACGAGATTAAGATTGAATGTAACGTAGATTTCAGTCGAGTCTAGATAAGTACAAAGTGAGAAGATCTCTGTTGAAGAGAAAGAGCAATGTGTATTGTGACCAACTGAAATAAAGTGGTCACAAGTTGTCTACATCTTTGTCAGACTGACCGTAGGTACAAATCACTCTTGCAGTTGTAAAGTGTACAGGAATCAGCAGATCCGACAAACAGGAGGTATTAAATTGCTGTTCCTAGAATAATGTCAATCCCACGCGTGGGTCTTTAATAAGAAGTTCATACAAATTCGTTAATTAAAAGGTGCGCCAATTAAGACGCGTTACGGTTGCACTGAGCTTGCTGTTGATCACTGTTGGCCACTTGCGCTGACTACGAGAAAATCACGTTTCATAATATCATACTAACACTTGCGTCTATGGTGTAAAAAGTTGCAAATGCTTCATGTTACTTTAGTGGCGGCCAGTGGTATCTGAAGTTGTACGTTGCACCAAAGTTTCAATGTTGCATTTTTGTATGAGACGATTTCAAGGGAGAAAATTTCCTGGCCTGGCTTCCCGTCATTCGTTATGATGTAAACACCCCTAGAATTCGTGGTGTATGAAGGTCACAAAATTCAGTTTGTTAAATCCAATTTATGATCCTGCGAAAAGTTACAGATATATATATATATAACAGAAAAATATGTGTGGCAGAGTTCATGTACGATTTATCGACTATCTAGAAAAACTATTACCATTACGTAATTAGCTGTATTTCTAGTAAAACTAAAATAGTACTGAATTGTTTTGGATTCCTTTAAAAACAGTTGCCTTTTAGTAGTGATCTATTAGTGCTATATCCAGTTCAGCGCAAAATTAATGAGCCCTCTGAAAATACCAGCGTTTGATGACGATTTATTTTCGTCATGAACCCTTAAGTCCAATTCAAAGCAACCACAGAAACGAATACGGCTAAAAAATATTTAACATATATCTTTTATGTCTAACTGCATCTTGTGACGTTACTGGTGAGCATGCCGGAGCCCACTTCTGGTGGATATCGCGAGCATGCTGCTACGGACAGGTCGCACTGTCCGTTGAATGACCAAAGGTAGCTGATTGTAACACATTTCATGAGATATACTAGGCTTCCTAAACAAAAGAAAGGGGGACATTTGAAGTTGGGAGTTGTGCAACATTGCAACAATACCACGCACCGTCATTGATTATTACGCTAGATGGTGAACCAACAATCAACTGAGCTGATGTTGCGGTCTTTTGAGATTAGCTTAAGTAGGATTTCTTCCCAGAGGAGGCGTAATTTTACGTCTGTGTCAACTGTTCTGGTACAACTGCTTAGTTCTGTACAATGGAAACCCGCAATCCTTCTTAGCGTACGAAGTTGGCAGCCCGAAGGCAAGTATGTGTTGCGGTCGGATGGATTCCAACGTCACTGAACATTGTTCTTGATAGAACACACAGTGATGTGTACATTACAATTAAAAAGGAGGGAAAGTAGAATGGAATTTAATATCTCGTCGACAAAGCAGAATTAGCTTAGTTGAAGGAGAATAGAGGTAGGAAGCGTTCACCACCGTGCCGCGATTAGCAGGAAAATTACGTCGTGAAACAGTTGCCACTGGGAACCATCTTTCGCTGGCCGGAGTGGCCGAGCGGTTCTAGGCGCCACAGTCTGGAACCGCGCGACCACTATGGTCGCCTGTTCGAATCCTGCCTCGGACATGGACGTGTGTGATGTCCTTAGGTTAGTTAGGTTTAAGTAGTTCTAAGTTCTAGGGGACTGGTGACCTCAGAAGCTAAGTCCCATAGTGCTCAGAGCCATCCATCTTTCTACGAGATAAAGCTGTTCCAACTACTGCAACATCCAGATTTCCTGGCAGTTGCATTTGAAAAGGCTGACCCACTCTATGGCGTACACGAACGCCAGTCTTGAGATCTTTAAATACAGTATATTTCACTGTAGGTCTCGAACACAAGTGTGTCGCATTCGCGTGGCTGGTGCCGCAGATTTGGGCAGCCGGAGTATGGAAGCAATTGAAATGGTTACACCAGTGGTGTACCTTTCCTTCTTATGTATAGACAATAAAATTAAAGATAGAAGTGCGTGCACTTCATCAGCTCATTCTCGCACGTCCTGTTAATAGTTATCACAGTTACCAAGAGCGTACCGAGGACCTCAGCATAGGGAAAGGGGAGGATAGAGGTGGTGGAGGGGGGGCGGGGGGAGGGGCAAAGTATGTTAGTGTCGTCATGAACGATGAAATACTTTTGATATTATTTTGACTTCCGATATTTAATGGACGAAACCGAGCTGCATCGACAGAATTTCGCAGGATGTTCAAGAATATTTTTTTGAGTATTTTGGTATAAGAGACCATTCGTCTCTGATGGCTCATTACAGAGTAATTGTATTTCTTCCCTCAGTTATCTTTGAATGTGTACTGCATTAAAAAAATATCTGAGAAACTGTGCAGATGGCGATGGTATGCCCTCTTTGTCTTGCGATGGTATGCCCTCTTTGTCTTGCATGGTAACAAATCAGTTGTGTTGACTCAAGGTTCTCGCTGTTTGCAACGGTAGTGCCGATTTTACTCTTCGTCCTCAAGCTTTCATTCAGTACTGCTTATTTTTCTGGTACTATTAAGGTGCGTTGACACCTGTGCGCCTTGGGACTAGTAGCCGAGCGGCAGTGCTTGCCCCAATACAAGTAGAGGCACGTGTCTCCACTGCTGGTATGAGGGACCCGCGCCTTCGCACAGTGGCACATGCGCACATTCAGAGGCATGTGCGACTTTCCCCGGTGCATACACCTCCTTGACTCTTCGTGAAACGGCCGCATGCGCCTAGAGCGCACAGAAAATCGTACAGGTGTAAACATCTCAGTGGTTGTACCCTGAGGTGACAAAAGTCGTGAGGTACCACCTAACATCGTGTCGGACCTCCTTTTGCTGGGGTAGTGCAGCAGCACAATGGCATGGAATCTGTAAGTTTTTGGAAATCCCCTGCAGAAACATTGAGCCGCACTGCATCTACAACCGCCCGTAATTGCGAAAATTTTGCCGGTGCAGAATTTCGTACACGAACTGACCTCTCGATTATGTCGCATAAATGTTCGGTGGGATTCATGTCGGGCGATCTGGATGGCTAAATCATTCGTTCGAATTATGCAGTATTCCTTCAACCCAATTGCGAAAAATATTAGCTCAGTGACGTGGCGCATTATTATCCATAAAATTTCCGTGGTTATTTGGGAACATGAAATACATGTACGGTAGCAATTAGTCTCCAAGCAGCCGAACATAACTATTTACAGTCAATGATCGGTTCATTCGGACTAGAGGCCCAAGTCCATTCCTCGTAAACACAGCGCACACCACTAAGGAGTCACCACCAGCTTCCATGGTGCCTTTTTGACAAGTAGGGTCCATGGCTTCGTAGGATCTGCGCCGCACTCGAACCCTACCACCAGACCATACGAACCGAATGTGAGACTCGTCTGACGAGGCCACTGTTTTGCAGTCGTCTAGGGTCCAACTGATATGATGACGAGCCCAGGAGATGCGCTGCATACAATCTCATGCTGTTAACATTGGCACTCGCGTCGGCCGTCTGCTGCTATAGGCCATTAACGTCACATTTCGCCGCACTGACCTAACAGATACTTTCGTCGCATGCCCTACATTACTTTCTGCCGTTATTTCATACAGTGTTGCTTGTCTGTTAGCACTGACATCTCTACACAGACACCGATGCTCTCGATCGTTAAGTGAACACCGTCGGCCACTGCGTTGTCCGTGGTGAGACGTAATGCATGAATTTTGGTATTCTCCGCGCACTTCTGACACTGTGAATCTCGGAATGTTGAATTCCCTAACGATTTCCGAAATGGAATGTCCCATGTTTCTGGCTCCAGCTACCATTCCACGTTCAAAGTCCCTTAATTCCCGTCTTGTTGCCATAATCACGTTCGAAACCTCTTCATATGAATCTCTTGAGTACAAATCAAGGTCCGTAGGAAAATAAGGTTGGGCAGTAGGCGTTCTGCAATGCCATTTGGTTCACGTGACGTCGCTAAGGAACGGCGTCCGCCTCGGTAACGGCGCTACAGCAAGTGGGCTGCGCATTTATGTGATACATTTGTGGCATGTTCTAGTCCCTACTGGAATAATGAAATGAAAATTGCTATCTCGCACTAGAAAGTACATGGAAGAAGCCTGGAGATACTGACAGGTTTCAGATAGATTATATAATGGTAAGACAGAGATTTAGGAACAAGGTTTTAAATTGTAAGACATTTCCAGGGGCAGATGTGGACTCTGACCACACTCTATTGGTTATGAACTGTAGATTAAAATTGAAGAAAGTGCAAATAGGTGGGAATTTAAGGAGATGGGATCTGGATATACTGACTAAACCAGAGGTTGTACAGAGTTTCAGGGAGAGCATAAGGGAACAATTGACAGGAATGGGGGAAAGAAATACTGTAGAAGAAGAATGGGTAGCTTTGAGAGATGAAGTAGTGAAGGCAGCAGAGCATCAAGTAGGTAAAAAGACGAGGGCTAGTAGAAATCCTTGGGTAACGGAAGAAATACTGATTTAATTGACGAAAGGAGAAAATATAAAAAAGCAGTAAATGCAGCAGGCAAAAAGGAATACAAACGTCTCAAAAATGAGATCGACAGGAGTGCAAAATGGCTAAGCAGGGACGGCTAGAGGACAAATGTAAGGATGTAGAGGCTTATCTCACTAGGGCAAGCAACACTGCCTACAGGAAATTTAAAGAGACCTTTGGAGAAAACAGAACCACTTGTATGAATATCAAGAGCTCAGATGGAAACCCAGTTCTAAGGAAAGAAGGGAAAGCAGAAAGGTGGAAGGAGTATATAGAGGGTCTATTCAAGGGTGATGTACTTGAGGACAATATTATGGAAATGGAAGAGGATGTAGATGAAGATGAAATGGGAGATACGATACTGCGTGAAGAGTTTGACAAAGCACTGAAAGAATTGAGTCGAAACAAGGCCTCAGAAGTAGACAACATTCCATTAGAACTACTGACGGCCTTGGGAGAGCCAGTCCTGACAAAACTCTACCATCTGGTGAGCAAGATATATGAAACAGGTGAAATACCCTCAGACTTCAAGAAGAATATAATAATTCCAATCCCAAAGAAAGCAGGTGCTGACAGATGTGAAAATTACCGAACTATCAGTTTAATAAGTCACGGATGCAAAATACTAACGCGAATTCCTTACAGACGAATGGAAAAACTGGTAGAAGCCGACCTCGGGGAAGATCAGTTTGGTTTCCGTAGAAATATAGGAACACGTGAGGCAATACTGACCCTACGACTTATCTTAGAAGCTAGATTTAGGAAAGGCAAACCTACGTTTCTAGCATTTGTAGACTTAGAGAAAGCTTTTGACAATGTTGACTGGAATACTCTCTTTCAAATTCTGAAGGTGGCAGGGGTAAAATACAGGGAGCGAAAGGCTATTTACAATTTGTACAGAAACCAGATTGCAGTTATAAGAGTCGAGGGACATGAAAGGGAAGCAGTGGTTGGGAAGGGAGTGAGACAGGCTTGTAGCCTCTCCCCGATGTTATTCAATCTGTATATTGAGGAAGCAGTGAAGGAAACAAAAGAAAAATTCGGAGTAGGTATTAAAATCCATGGAGAAGAAATAAAAACTTTGAGGTTCGCCGATGACATTGTAATTGTGTCAGAGACAGCAAAGGACTTACAAGAGCGGTTGAACGGAATGGATAGTGTCTTGAAAGGGGGATATAATATGAACATCAACAAAAGCAAAACGAGGATAATGGAATGTAGTCGAATTAAGTCGGGTGATGCCGAGGGAATCAGATTAGGAAATGAGACACTTAAAGTAGTAAAGGAGTTTTACTATTTGGGGAGCAAAATAACTGATGATGGTCGAAGTAGAGAGGATATAAAATGTAGACTGGCAATGGCAAGGAAGGCGTTTCTGAGGAAGAGAAACTTGTTAACATCGAGTATAGATTTAAGTGTCAGGAAGTCGTTTCCGGAAGTATTTGTATGGAGTGTAGCCATGTATGGAAGTGAAACATGGACGATAACTAGTTTGGACAAGAAGAGAATAGAAGCTTTCGAAATGTGGTGCTACAGAAGAATGCTGAAGATTAGATGGGTAGATCATATAACTAATGAGGAGGTATTGAATAGGATTGGGGAGAAGAGAAGTTTGTGGCACAACTTGACTAGAAGAAGGGATCGGTTGGTAGGACATGTTCTGAGGCATAAAGGGATCACCAATTTAGTATTGGAGGGCAGCGTGGAGGGTTAAAATTGTAGAGGGAGACCAAAAGATGAATACACTAAGCAGATTCAGAAGGGTGTACGTTGCAGTAGGTACACAGCTTGCACAGGATAGAGTAGCATGGAGAGCTGCATCAAACCAGTCTCAGGACTGAAGACCACAACAAGAACAACATTGCTAGAAAGTTATTGTTACATTGCTGAGAATTTTTCCGGGTTGTGTGGCCATGGTCAGGTGCTCCTGGTTGTGGTGAGTCACGTGAAATCCAGACCACGCCCACTTTCCACGGTATTTAGGCCGCTCTTCGACGTCCAACTCGTCAGTCGGCAAGACTCAGCACAACCAGGAGCACCTCTGAAGATGTCCAACGTAGCCTTGGACGAGACGTCAAAGTGTGATTGAAGAGTTCCATGGACCACGGCCATACAATCCAGAAAAATTCTCAGCAGCTGAAACATCCGGCCGTGAAAGCCTTCATTGTATTGTTACATTCTTTAACATCTCCAGATTTTAAACAGACGCACCTGGCTTTAAAAAAATTCAAGCTTCTATAGAATCGAAACATCCAAAAATAAGCACGAAGTGTAATTTGTTTTGAAGTTTTCTGTCATAGTAAATGTTCGAAATGAGCACGCAGTTTCCTAAGTTGCCTCAGAGAAAAGTTTTGACAAATAAACAAGATCTACAAGAGCCAAAGAAACTGGTCCACCTTCCTAATGTCGTTGAGGGGCCACTCGAGCACGCGAAAGTGCCGCAACACATCATAGCATGGACTCGACTAATGTCTGAAGTAGTGCTGGAGGGAATTGACACTATGAACCCCGTAAGGCTGTCCATAAATCCGTAAGAGTACGAGGGGATGCAGCTCTCTTCCGAATGGCACGTTGCAAGGCATGCCAGATATGCTCAATAATAGTCATGTCGGAGAGTTTGGCGACCATTCAGAAGTGTTTAAACTCAAAAGAGTGTTCCTGGAGCCAATCTGTAGCAATGGATGTGTGGGGTTTCGCATTGTCCTCCTGGAATTGCCCAACTGCGTCAAAATGCACCATAGACATGAATGGATGCAGGCGATCAGATGGGATGCTTACGTACGTGTCATCTGTGAGAGTCGTATATAGACGTATCAGGAGTCCCATATCACTCCAACTGCACAGGCCCCACACCATTACAGAGCCTCCACCAGCTTGAACAGTTCCCTGCTGACATGCAGGGTCCATGGATTCATGAGGTTGTCTCCATAACCGTACACGTTCATCCGCGATGTTTCGTTGAATGGTTTGCAAGCTGACACTTTCTGATGGCCCAGCATTGAAATCTGCAGCAATTTGCGGAAGGGTTGCACTTCTGTCACGTTGAAATATTCTCTTCAGTCCTAATTGGTCTCGTTCTTGCAGGATCTTTATCTGGCTGCAGCAGTGTCGGAGATTTGATGTTTCACCGGATTCCTGATATTCAGGGCAGACTCGTAAATGGTCGTACGGGAAAATTCCCAGTTCATGGCTACCTCGGATATGCTGTGTCCCATCGCTCGTGTGCCGACTATAACACCACGTTCAAACTCACTTAAATCCTGATAACCTGCCTTAGTAGCAGCAGTAACCGATCTAACAAGTGCGCCAGACACCTGTTGTCTTACACAGGTGTTGCCGACCGCAGTGCCGCTGTATTTGAATACGCATGCCGATACCTGTTTCTTCAGCGCTTCAGTGTACATAGCTAACCCTCAGTTTCATTTTCTATGCATCACAAGTTTAAAAATACTTCAACTAATAGCTGCCGGCCGGAGTGGCCGAGCGGTTCTAGGCGCTACAGTCTGGAACCGCGCTACAGTCGCAGGTTCGAATCCTGCCTCGGGCATGGATATGTGTGATGTCCTTTGGTTAGTTAGGCTTAAGTAGTTCTAAGTTCTAGGCGACTGATGACCACAGCAGTTAAGTCCCATAGTGCTCAGAGCCATTTGAACCAACTAATAGCTGAACACCGTCGTTTTCACGCAAGGTATTATTTAAGTGCCTCGTTTTTACACAGCAGTCGAATTAGCTAATCCAACTGCCGCACACACGCTTATAATTTTAGTCATGCCACTAACCTTACCATACTTTTGACCAAGTGGGAGGAGGACGTTGATCGCAGTTGATTAAGTTAACATTAGTGCATTACATGGACAACTTTTTAACAGCGCCGCAAAAGGCGGTTTACTAGAAACATTAGCGAATTCACTTACCATGTCTGCTGTTCAGAAAAGCCAGGATGTAGTGTGGGAGGCAATAAGTCAGACCTTGGCACCTCAGGCTTGAGATCTTGCTGGATAATTGTCCTATAAACACTGTCAGAGAATCTTCATTTCTGTCACTAATCTAAATCCCTATACAACTTAATTTCCACAAATATTTTTCAGTTACTTCCTAAAGCGATGACAAGTGCCACTTACTTGCTTTGCTATGGCGAGCTGCGTCTGCTTCTTTGCCTTGTCTTAAAGACAGCCAGAGTAGTCGAATAAATGTTAATTATTTCTGGGTTAACATTGAGGAAACGCTAGGGGAGTACAGCACACGGGTTCTTAATTATGCCAGTTTCCCTGAACAAATTGTCACGTCCATGGATATGGGCAAAAATTAATTCAAATTTGCTAGCAGTTTTAATCCACCTCTCTGAGGGTGGAAGCAGACTCGTGTGAGAAATAACTCCCAGACATCCACTTGATGTATACTCAGGCATTGTCAATAAATCGTCAGTGGGTGTGGCGAGTGATTTGTCTTCTGTCTGCACCTGTATTCTACACAAGCAGCAAGATATTTGAATCCTTCAACTCTGTAGTCATAATCCAATGACACTGATGAAATATCAGTATTGGCTACTACGAGATCTAGGTCTTTGTTCTCCTTCTCTCTTTAGACCATTCCCAACGCCTCAGGCATATGTGCAGGATGCTGCCAAACATCTTTGCAGTCACAATACTTTCTTCTTCATATGACTGAACAGACAATGCATTTAAAATACTAACACTGTGGGTGCTCACAAAAACAACAGTCTTATCTGGCTCTTTACCTCAACTGGTGATGAACGATCATAAAAATATCCAAGATTTGTTATAAGGGAAAAAAAGTTCTTCAGGCAGTCTTGATTTAGCCTTGCCGTGAGAATGTATTCAATATCACAAGCCGATATGTCACTGAACAGGTCCAGAACTGACTAAATAGTTTTCAAAAATTCCTTTCGAAATGTTAGAAGCTGCTTTGAGGAGGCAGCTTGCATGTTCTTGCAGCATTTACAAAACTGCGTTTGAAAATGAATATCGAATCCACAGGCTAGTGGTTTATTATTTTCGAGAGTTCTTGAACCGAGAACATTGAAGGTCTCATCCACCATCTGCATGATATGAGTGGCGTGCCTTTCTTCAGGCATTAAATAACGGATCGCCTGTGCAGTTGCGTGAGACAGGAGTTGACTGCTTAGTGCGCGCACTGTCGTTCTTTGCCATGCACTATAATGCGTTGCTGTGATAACTTATGGCATATTTTCATCTCGCTACTGTCCGAAGTTAACAGTTTCTTGAACATGGCTTTTGTAACTGCCTTGTTTTCCAACATAATGCCTTGACCGGGCAAGTGTTTTAATGTGGGACGTTGCGAGCAACCACACACGTTTAAGAGGATCACTTGGGTGTGGCAAACGAGTATTCTTGTGAGTAACGCCAAGCTCCTTGCACCCGTGTCTACTACCGTAGCCATGACATTAAAGCAAATACTGGGCAAGGAAACAATAATTTCGGTCAGGAGCGCAGCTGTCATAAGTAGGTAGGCTGCTTCCAAGCTGCAAACAAGCCTCGCACCATAACAAGGAGGATATTGCTATGAGATCCAAGTGTCTTATCAGCTTGCTGATCATAACAAATTCTGCCATCAGTGTTCACTTCATCAAATGACAAAACGCAAATACGTTCCCGGTCAGTCAGTATTCCAACCTGCATTTTCATTATCACTAAAACATCTTTCAAATTACCGGGGTGATACCTGAAACTGTGGTTTATCCAAGAATCACAAGGCTGATACTGCAGGTAAAGGATGGCCGAGGTTTTTCCTGAGAAAACTGTAGCTTTTCTGCGAAACGGTGCACAAAATAATCGTCTTGCAGATGTCCTCTCGGTCCGATCGAACACGTTTTGATCGGTGTAATACACTTCTGATTTGACTGGGTGAAAATATATTGCCCGATATTTGATGAATTTGACGAGACACAAGCACTTTTTCATTTCTTTCTTCGCCGTACAGACATAGTTCCATTGATAACAACTGACTTTGAAGATCTTTATTATGTGATCGCAGTTTAATGCACTTGTTTCAGATGAGCATTTCTCCTCTGCAATGCCGCTACAGAATTCAGTAAACAGACTTCATCAGAATCATTCCAAACAACTGCATTTGTAACTGTATTTTTATCAACACACTTCTTCCATCCTGAAAGCTTTTCTAAAGTCTCTGTTCTTCTTCTGTGGACCTCATGCTTGGTGAAGCTTTCCTTCCTTTCTTGTGTTGCACCGTGGTGTACTATCACTGGTGCCACTAAGAGCAAACTACATGATGGAAATGCATCAATTTGCAGCACTCGTTTCCGCGGTAAATTTAGCAGCTCAGACCGCAAGTTTCTATCATCACAAGTTTCTATCATGCTCAGTCTCTCTGGAATGACGAGAACATCTTCTACCACTTGCCACATTCATAGCGTCTTTTCTGTAGCATTTCGACAGCGAAATCTTTTGGTGATTTGCGTCGCGAAGGACAGCATGAGGCACAATTTCAGGACCTTTTGTGTTGCGATTGTGAGAATTACAGCCAACGATAGCACAAGCTGGCACTGCTCGCGCACACTGAAAACACGTCCAGTTGCAAGTCACTCACTACACGGAAGTAACAAAACGGAAACGTCATCACTCAGGAGAAAACACAGCCTTCAACATACAAGTATAGGCGGAAACGCCCTTGCGCAGCGCTCACTGTGCCCACCTTGTACAATTGAAAGATCCGCCAATGCACTGCCCTTTTATACCTCGTATACGCGATGCTACCGCCGTCTGTATAAGTATATATCGCTATCTCACACACTGAAATATATACAATGTCTGTTCAAAATATTCCGGAACATTCGTAATTTCGAGCGAAGTACGGTTGGCTTTCCTCCACACTCCTTGTGTTTAATTTGTAATTTCTGGAAGTTTCATTGTTGTACGTATATCTGTTAGTTATTGTCAGGGCCGTATCAACGTTATGTCGCACAGTCTGCGAATTTAGAGATGGCGGAGTTAGAGGTGCAATGCGTCTGCAGTAAATTTTGCGTGAAACTCATGAAAACCTTTACAGAGACACATCAAATTACGCAGGAAGCCTACGGTGATGGGCACTTAAGACGTATTCGGTGTTACGAATAGTTCATAGAATTTAAAAATGGCCGGACGGAAATTAAAGGTGACCCTCGTTCAGAACGCCTTACGACGATGACGCTCATATCAGGAACGTCAATGAAATTGTGCATGCCAATCGAAGAATGACTGTCCGAGAGACGTTAGAAGAATGTATCATTTCGGTTGTATCGTGTCATGAAATCCTGACGCAGCATCTTGGAATGAATCGTGTTGCCGCCAAGTTCGTCCCACGGCTCATGAGTCAAGACCGGAAAGAACTTCGCCTTGCAATCTGTGAAGAGCTTTCGGATCGCGCAGATCAGAACGAGGTGTTTCTTAGGAGATCATAACTGGTTATGAGACGTGGGTGTACGGTTATGATGCTGAGACCTAGATCCATTCTTCACAATGGGTCGGGAAAGGTTCTTCAAGACCAAAAAAAAGCTCGTCAGTTCAGTTCAAATGACAAAGCCATGCTGATAGTTTTCTTTGACTTTGAAAGATTAGTTCATCACGAATCCGAGCCACCGGGACAAGCTGTTAATCGATGGTGCTATCGGGATGTGTTGCAACGCCTGTGAAAAAATGTGAGAAGCAAGCAGCAGTATTGGGGAAACATTCATACGAGGACACTCTGCATTGTTGCCAGATGTATCCAAGATGTCGGCGATGACGTCATCCAAGATGGCGGCGTGTATACTTGGTAACAGCACATGACATCACCCAAGAAGGCAGCCATGACATTATTCAAGATGGCGGATTTTGGCGGAATGTTTCCATTTTGGCGAGAAGAATGTGAATTGTACTACCTCCACTAACCTATCCCCCTCCTCTCCCCCAGAAAAATGGCAGGAAGTTCAAACTCCAGCAGGATAATGCAACACACCACGGGTATCTCTACTAAGCAAAGAAAATCGCGGGAAGATAGGCCACTTGGCCTACCTCCACTAATCTAAGTCACCCGACCGCCACTTCCTCTTATGAACTGGTGCCAAGTTTGAATTTTTGTGCCGGCCAAAGTGGCCGTGTGGTTAAAGGCGCTGCAGTCTGGAACCGCAAGACCACTATGGTCGCAGGTTCGAATCCTGCCTCGGGCATGGATGTTTGTGATGTTCTTAGGTTAGTTAGGTTTAACTAGTTCTAAGTTCTAGGGGACTAATGACCTCAGCAGTTGAGTCCCATAGTGCTCAGAGCCATTTGAACCATTTTTTGAATTTTTGTGGTAAACAAAGGTCACTTTGTGTTTCGCTACCAACATAAGAAAATCGCGCGAAAGAAAGCACATTTGTACAAACCTCAGCCACCTGAACGCCATCTCCCCCAGAAAAATGGCGGGAAGTTCAAATTCCAACAGGATAATGCATCAAACCGCGGTTATCTTTACTAAACTAAGAAAATCGCGCGAAGATAGGTCACTTGGCCTACCTCCACTAACCTAAGTCACCCAACCGCCACTTCTTCCTATGAACTGGCACCAAGTTTGAATTTTGGTGCTAAACAAAGATCAGTTTGCATATCTCTACTAAGCTAATAAAATGGCGTGAAAGTCACCCGACTGCCACCTCCTCCTAAGGATTTGTGAGGAAAGGACTTAGACATAAGTCTTTATTTAATCATTTTGTTGCAGTACGGCCATCCACTGTGTTCACCATGATTTCCAGACTCCAACTGACTTAGTACACAATACCGGCACCAGAGAGCACTGTTATCCATGATGTCATCTGATGACCCGAATACTGTTATTCAAGATGGTGGCATACATTGTGTTCACCACGAGGCCTAGTACATATTGACATCACCAGAGATTGCTACCGTGGACTTGCAATGAATTTTCGCGAATGCCACACCCACATGGACTTGGAAGGAAATAGTTAAAGTCTCCACCATGATCTTCAACCAACCGCCACGTCCCCTTACCAACTAATGTTGTCGGGCTAACGTGCACTAACATGCAGTAATGTGTACTTAAGTGTACTAACGTCCACTAATGTGTACTAATGTGCACAGTGCATGATGTCATCCATGACGGGGGGGGGGGGGGGGGGGGGGGGAAATGGCGGGAAAACGACACTGCCTATGATGGACATAAGTTTTTATTTTGCAAGTAATGACACCACCACGAGATCTAGGCTTCAACTGGCCTAGTACACATTACTGCCACCAGAGGGTACTGTCATCCCTCCTGTGACCTAATCCCAGATGGTGGTCTGTAGGGGGAAAATGGCGTGAAATTGACTCAGACAGTGCTGGGCTGCTGGGGGCAGTAAGGAAGGTTCAAATGGTTCAGATGGCTCTGAGCACTATGGGACTTACCATCTAAGGTCATCAGTCCCCTCTTAGAACTACTTAAACCTAACTAACCTAAGGACATCACACACATCCATGCCGGAGGCAGGATTCGAACCTGCGACCGTAGCGGTCATGCAGCTCCAGACTGAAGTGCCTAGAACCGCTTGGCCACACTGGCCGGCTAGTAAGGAAGGAGTGCACCCTATTTATTTTGGAACATTTTATTTAGGGATGGAGTATATTTATCACACTGACACAATACACTCGCCGTGATGTGCTTAGGGTCACAAAAATGGTTCAAATGGCTCTAAGCACTATGGGACTTAACATCTGAGGTCATCAGTCCCCTAGACTTAGAACCACTTAAACCTAACTAACCTAAGGACATCACACACATCCATGACCAAGGCAGGATTCGAACCTGCGACCGCAGCAGCAGTGCGGTTCTGGACTGAAGCATCTGGAACCGCTCGGTCATGGCAGCTGGCGGGGTCACAAAACACAGTCTCCAGACACGCAAACAATTCCTAATTTTCCGAAATAATTTCAGTACAGACATGCAAACTGCTCCTAAATAATGCAGCACAGTGATGTGTAGACAAGCTCAGTACTCGTAAACTGTCCAAATATCGCTTGGCACCACCCCCCCTCTCCCCCCACGCACCCTCTGCACTGGACTGTGAAATGACGTGGTCGTCAGCTATCAAACCACACACAAATGCCCACACGCATGAGGTGGGAACATTCCTTTCATACTTGATTTCTGAGAAATTCCTATCCAAATATGTGTTCCCCTAGACACAGGTGCCGACATGATCTGGCGGGATTGCAGCCATGAGCCACTGCTGAACACACGTGAATGTTGCATCTGTTTTCAGGTATACAGCCACTGTTATACTTACGTTACAGAACCCCAAGGCGCAGCCCCCCTATATGCGAGACACCTCCGGACAGCACTTGTCTTTACCATTGATGACAGAGTATTTACAAACCTTCGCAAACCCATCTAACAATGTTCTCAATCTTATACTCATGTCACGTGACTATGTAAAAAACAAGAACTGAGTCGACCACGCTCACTTTCTTGATGTCTCAGCTTGTATACACGAAAATTCCTGTCCTAACAGAACCTGTTTACGAAAATAATACAGAATAACCTCGAAGCAGTCTTCTTCGCGGACCTAACATGGTACCCACTCCACATGCTACCCTTCCTGCTCTCAACATATGCAAATGTTCTCACCGCTATATAGAGGCTACTATATCCCAGCACAAAGGATGTGAATGAATCGAGCATTATGACTGGCTCTTATCGAATTTATCGTTGGTATCGAAGCATCATCCATCTTTTCTTTCTACGGCACTCAGCGGTAAAAGTATTTTTCACAGATCACTAAATTCCATAGACTGTTAAACCTGCAAAGTTGTTTACAGATCATCAAATACATACGAGACTCACAAGGATATCGGAAGCCAGGAACATATTTACCACCAATCAATGTACAGGTAATGTCTCCTCTTGACGGCTGTGCTTGTAGAATGAATCTCAATATCTATGGCGCACATAATTTTCCACGTTAAAAATCTCTCGCTGTTATCAATGTCCTGAATCTTTTACGTCCCTCACGATAGGACACACAGTCATCCTCTGTAGTCATACCACAACTTAAACAACAGTAACTTTACAATGCAAGATATACACATTTTACACAAACAGTTCAATTATCTTTTATATCTGTACAACACCCAAAAAATTATCGTATGCCTACACTCACAGTGACTATGTCATGATGCTCCTCAGTCCTCAGGAAGCACCGTCTGCCTTTTCTTTCTTTCTACAGACGTGAGATTCAGCAGCAAAAAAGCTATTTTACACTGATCGCCATATTGCATCGACAACTAAACCTCGCAAAGTGCCATACATATAGTCAAATATGCAAAGACATGTCCTCAATTACACTGTTCTCCCACTAGGGCCAGGAGCCTGAATATTAGTGTGTGAAACCGATCTCCAACTCAGCAATGTATCACTGCATACCGTGTCGATGTAGTAAACATACAATTCATATCCTCCACCATACAAAATCATCCCTTTTACATCAGAATTCCATCAGTGGATCAAAGTCACTCTCAGAACTGTTGTGCAAAGACAGGCCCATTTCCCCCTAGACACAAACGCGTTGCTGCTTCTGTTCTGAACCTGCTTCCCTGCTTGCTTTTTTCTACACCCATCTCCAGACCATGGGATTACAATAACCAATATATTTTCGCATAGTTTGCACACACAAGAATATTCTACCGATCGCCCACGCAACATAATTCCAAAGATGCGGACTGGGAATTATTTATATACAAGCCCGAAACTTTACCAAGGTTGAATGTGGTCTAGACCGCTGAGTAACTAAAAACAAACAGACGAAAAATGATATTTCCACCCATGAATACCAGTCTTCGTGATGTAACAAATTCGAAATCATCCCTATAACTTACAAGGTCAATTAAGGTGTTTCTCATATCTAGAGAACCAGCAAATGTGTCTTCCACATGCTAGATGCACACCCCATGATCGATCTTCTCTCAACTAAATAAAGGTGCAAAATGTGCAGAGGCAGTCAACTGAACAATTTACGTGGGAGGGAATAACGATCCAGCGCAAACGCACCTCCATACACAATGTTCTCAAATTTCCACTTGATTACGAAAGCCGCCGAACACATACTAAGCATTAGGTCATTTACATTCCACAAAAAAATACTTTATAAACCTGATACTCAAATGCGAACATATCACACACCCACCACTACTACTAAGTACAATACTTCGTCAATAACTGATTGCCTACGACACAAAATAAAACTGACCGAAAATCAGCTATGGGTGTGGGTGTCTCTTAGATTTCTTCCTGCCAGTGCTACTACTGTGTCTTAGAAAGAGAAACTTAATCGGCCAGATGTTAAAAAAAAACCAATCGCAACAACTACTGCATGTTACTGTCACAAGCGATCTTGGTTCTACAAGTGCACACAAGTATCCATGTTAAAAGCTATACCCACTTTACGAATCGTGGTATGACATTACCTCTGAATGAGGTGGTTTTTTCAGGACAAATACTGTGACGGTGATCATAGGAATGTGTATTATCAGACCACGATGCAACCCCGTGATAAAATTACCGCATTTTGAAAGGAATGTGATATGTAAGCGGTATTTGCCACTCCCTCAAACCGATAATTCTATAGTATTTGCAGTGCATTCTGTCTCGAGACCATATCAGAGGTTCCGCAATAACCCAATGAGTTATAGACGATGACTGATTGAGAAGGAACACAAACAGTAGTAGTAGATGATGTGCCGACTGAGGTCATAAGAAAATGTACACTAGCTTCTCAGATCTCTAGTGTTACGCTATCCGCTAGAAATGATGTCTGGGATTTGGAAACAGCTCTTTCCATTCAAGCACGTACCTGCGTTGGATCCTATTGACAATTCCTTTAATGATTAAAACCACTACTCAGTCATGTTTCCGGCACTCTCATATCTCGCAACGATTCACCTTGCTTGAACCTGTCTGCTACAGTAAAATTACAAACTGATTTTAGCCAGTCCCTACACAACCTGCAGCTGCGCCCATTTTTACCGCTTAGCGCATTTGTTCGCTCCATTTTAAGTCGGAACTGAGAAGAAGTTGGAGAAAACCTACCCACCACCTTCTGAAACCCGTGTAGAAACAAGAGCGACCTGAGTTAGTGCGACAGGAGCATGTTTTGAATATTCGATGGAAATGCGCGCATTGTGGTGCATTCCCAAACTACATACAAGTACTACAGATCCGCGTCCATTCAAATATATCACCCCCAACATGCTATCATCGTTATTATTTACCCATAAACAAAGAGAAATTAAGAACTATAGAAGTTCCACTAACTTCATCTGATATAGAAGTCACCTAGGCGCCATTGCTCTTGCGATGATGCAAAGCTGCAGTGGGGCTCCAGCGCGGAGAAAGAAATTTTGCAATATTCCCCAGAATAGTGCAGTGTGGAGCCATCCAAGCATTCCTAACGGTATACACAGTCCCTCTCCGAATTTACACCTCAAACTGCTGCTGCTACTGCCTCCTGTGTCTTATGGCGGATACCATAGCATGCCACACATCATCTAATTTTAAATAAAAGACACAACATAAGGAAACCGGAAGAGCTTGCTCGCTTTGTGCAGAGTCCACAAACTACAATCGTAAGGTCATTCACATGTTCTACATTTAGACTCATTTCTAACACTGACGGAATAGCTGTTAACTCTATGTTGCCTTTCGACTGATTCCTCATATTGCAGTCATGTACGCGAGCACAGTTTCGCTGTTAGCAGCACTAAGAAGGTGTCACCCATCCACAATACTCATTCCCCAACTCAGGCAAGTGCTGTCAGTTAATTATTATGTGGTAACCAACAGCGCGCCAATGCATGGATGGGATGGAAAAGACACTGCCGATGTACCATAATAATAAGCATCACAGTTGACAGCGCGAACAATTTTACCAATTTTACAGTAACTTCAGCACCGGCCAATGGTGTGACAGCATGTCGCCCCAATTTCAATATCATAGCTAAACCAACCCTTCTCCACTCTGCGAGTATCATTGTGAATGTGCATAGATGACTGTGCCGTACATCCATTCAGTGTTAATTCTCAAACACATAAATCATCAAAGTATACCAGATAGCACTCCACATATTTCTAATACCTCGAGCATAGTGATTAATTTACGATCTATCTCTCTGTGTATGAGAGTCACAGAGCATTCTCGCTGTCTTAGGATAAAATTAGAGAGTGAAGGACCCTCCGTACAATATCACTGACCAACCAGCCATGCAGCACTGTTGCCGAATTAATCTGCAACCATCCAGAAGAAGACTGCTACACTCCATGTCTCTTGAATGAATTGATCTTTCCGAGTCCTCACCGATCCAAGCACATGAGATTTCTCGAGATGCGCCCATGTCGAGGAGCTTAGCACTCCTTATCAATGTATAGTAACAGATTTCAAAGTGTCGTGATGTAATAGCAGACGGTTCGGAACAACAATAAACGACCGATTTTTATGAGTGATGGAAATCGAGATGGCTGGAGTTCGACAAATTTTTACGTAAATCATGCAAGCTATCAACTCTAAAGTATTGTTCTAGAGTCTAGGATCGGTTTTCTGGAAGGTATCGGTAAGAGAGAACACAAACACACGCACTCCTAAGGTTACAGCGTTATGCACCTAAAACGGGCTATAATGTTAGATAGCCTGCATCTCCAACCTATCAGTCGTATGGAATATTGCACTGTTAATATTCTAATGTAAGAAATATATTTCAAGCGCATGACATACATCTTTCTTCCCGGTTTCTCTACGATAAACTATGTCATCAATTCGTAAAACGAAAAAACTACTTCCGTAAAACATTTGCTCTGCGTGATACGAGCACAATATAGCTTTCCGGAGACGTACAGTGTCCAATGTTCACATCTGACCACGGTTCAGAAATTATACAATGCCTGCATCAGACCTATATTAAATTAACGTTAGTAGTGGGGGATACCGCCTACAAGGAAACAGATAAACGCATAGCAGCAGCCTCCGACACGTGAAAATTACAAGCCATTCTGTCACTAACTCTGTAAACAGCACATCTATAGGGGAAATGTGTTCACAGGAATTGCTGCGCCTCACAAGCTCCTATCTTTAACTTAGTTATGACGTTGCTGAAGTCTCGATTTTACACCCAAGATGCGACAGGGGGGATCGCAAAAGTCAAAGTTCGTTTAAAGGAATGTGCAAGTTTCATCACACACGAGATGGAAGTCATCTGAAGACCGACAGGTTTACCATTAACGATCGCAAATAGACAGTGCTTTAAACCACATACAGAACACGTGGCTTCTACGAGTAGAACGCAAGCTATGACACGTGACTGTTGCATCCGGATAGAACACTGGAAAAAAATTGACTTGCAGCAACTTGTCCTTCTCGAGAATGCATCAGTCAAGCATTAAATCATACCTCGTTACAGCTCTATCTCAATTGATCATACCGTCCACTCTCTGTTATCCCTTAACACAGTTGCAAGTTAGTTTAAGGTTGAATCGTTCTGTCATCCTGAAAAGCATCAAATACAGTAGTCAACTCGCATGCATCACTGGTACGTCAATAGATATACCGTATAATACTGCCTCGACGGTAAAGAATTGACTGCCTCCCTGATTCCTTTCTTTTCGATGTCGACGTTTTCTCGGATTCCTCCTGTTGCCACATACTTGTTCCCATGTACAAATTGTTCATCGCGAACCAGAAGATGCGCAAGTACTTCCTCAATTTCCCTGCATTTCGGTGTATATACGGTCAATTTATATCTATTCCCACCGAATAAATAAAATTGTGTACAAACTTAAATTTGTATTTGTTTTTTTTATTTCTCTAGACAAAATGTCACATACATTAACGTACATAAACGTGTGCTAGCGTGTATTAGCGGGCACTAACGTGTACTAACGGTTGTGTGATGTCCTTAGGTTAGTTAGGTTTAAGTAGTTCTAAGTTCTAGGGGACTGATGACCATGGATGTTAAGTCCCATAGTGCTCAGAGCCATTTGAACCATTTTTTTGTGTACTAACGTGCACTAGTGAACCAGAAGATAAGCAAGTACTTCCTCAATTTCTCCGCATTTCGATGTATATTCGGTCAATTTATACCTATTCCCTCGTTATTTTTCGCAATTCTATCGATTTTATGTCAGATCTATCCATGCTTTCATGACATAACATTTCGTTCTGTGTTCTATAATTGCGTGTAAATGTAGCACAGCCGCCAACACCTAGCCCAAATGCACTGTTCGGGAGGTGTAATATAGCACTGTACTCGACTGTATCCAGTCACCTCCACATTCTGAGAGCGTTAGCTCAGTATTCTCTATGTATATGTATATGCACACCTCGCGGACGGCTCCCAGGACCCACTCCCCTCCGATGGTGCAACACACTTCCAATATAGAATACGTGTCCGGACGTAACGCGTGGTTGGTCCACCCGCGAACCCTATTGCAGATGTGACGTGTGGTGGATCCGCCTCCAAACATAGGTCCAGATATACAGTCCGCGGCAGATCCACACTCGAACGCCAACTCGGATGTGGTGTATTGTGGATCTGCATTCCAACACCACTTCGTACATTGCACACGGCAGATCCACCATCAAACCCTATCCCATGCGCGGCATATTGTGGATCCGCCAGATATAACAGCGGCTGATCCACATTCGAACGCCAACTCGGGGCCATTGCGGGTCACAAATTGAAGGGACTGAAGAGCATGTGGGTCCCACTCATAATAAAAAGAAGAAATGTACAAAGGAGCCTACAGAAACAGATGAGTTTATGGAAACTGCCATGGAACATCATGTGAACAGAAAGATGACGAAACATTGTTTATGTTATCTTTAGTGTCTGAACTTAAAAAACTTCCCGAAGTTGCAAAATTAGACTCAAAGGCGGAAACTTTAAATGTTTTAAGAAAGACAAGGAACCAAAGTTTCACAGTAGCTTGTAGCTCTACATCTTATACCTCACATTGCTCACGAGGGAAACCCTCCATTGCACCCCCCTCACATTTAGTGGTAAGATGGCGCAGTGGATAACCCATAAAAACTGAACACAGATCAAGCATGAAAACAGGAAGAAGGTGTACTGAGCTGTGAAATAGGCAAAATAGAAAAAGTGGACGATCCAAGAATAAGAAGTGCAATAAAAAGCAGGCTGCAACAGCAAAGGCGTCATGGGTAAGTGGTCACCGTGTTGGGCTACCAAACGAGCGAGCCGTGTTCAGAACTCCCTCGTACCACTTTTTTCCATAACATTGTGAACTGTCCGTTCGGTCATTGACACGTTTGTTTTCTTTCTGTAGTCTTGCCAGTTGTCATACTACACATTGGTTATAGAATATTAGTCACATGGTAAGCATCCGTTACTGTAAATGTGATGAATACTGAGATCATGCGAGGTACCACATAGTGGTCTCACAGAAATCGAAACAACAAATAAACTGGTGTGAACTGTGTTATTGGTGTGAACAATATTACGATGTTACTGCCGGCCGCGGTGGTCTAGCGGTTCAGGCGCTCAGTCCGGAACCGCGCGACTGCTACGGTCGCAGGTTCGAATCACGCCTCGGGCACGGATGTGTGTGATGTCCTTAGGTTAGTTAGGTTTAAGTAGTTCTAAATTCTAGGGGACTGATGACCAGAGATGTTAAGTCCCATAGTGCTCAGAGCCATTTTACGATGTTACTATTTTACAAGGAATTCAAGGGTCAAGACTTCCAACACGGAACGCAACTTCAAAATCACTAAAAAAATATATTTTGACAGAGCACGGAGAAACTGTATGATTGTGAAACAGTTGGGTTCAATTGTTGCAGCTTATGTGACAAACTGTTATTTTTTCATCATTTCCTTGGGAGTGGTCACATTCATACAAACATCTGTATCGCACACGTAGCCTTATCTCCCTCACTTACCAGTCGCACAAATTAGGTGAGTCGATAAGACATCCCTGTCATATGACACATGCACTGCCACTAATGCCGTGTTGACACGCCAGACGCGTTTTCCTATGGAGGATTCAGTTGACTTGTCACCTTGTCATCAAACGTTTGTGGTTCCCATTCGAAAGCCACTTCCTTTTGGCTGCTAATAGAGTAGTTGTGCAAAATAAACTGTCATTGCCTAAATAAACTGTCATTACCTTACGCCTCGCTGTTGAAAAAAGGACGTTACATCACGACACAGACACCAGTTTGAATAAAGCGAACAGCGGAAAAAAAAAAACGGCAGGAGAGAGGTTTCGAACACGGTTCGCCCGCGTGGCACTCAGGCACCGCAACCATTTTTTTTCTCATTTTGTTCGATTTTGTTCGTTGCATTTGTTCGGTGCGGATGTCCCAGCACACCCGTTCAAGTTCAGTGTTGAGTCGTTGACTCAGTTTTTTGTTACAGAGGGCGGCTAACGCTCTGACCGAACACGCTGAGCTACCGTGCCGGCACCACTTAACCACAACGCCCTATCTGTGCACCGTTGCTCTATATTGCAGTTGTTCTTGGACCGTTCACTGTTTCTATTTTGCTTTTTTTTTTCACAGTCCAGTCCACCTTCTTCGTGTTTTCATGCTTGATCTGTGTTCAGTTTCTGACGGACTGTCCACTGGGCCCTCTTACCACTAAATCTGCCGGGGGTGCATTGGGGTTTTCCCTTGTCAGTCCCATATTTTCAGCATGAAGGGTACTACATGCAGCGTCATGTACAACATGGAAATTTCCCACACTTTCCTGAGAACAGTTCAGTCACTTTTAACACCACACAGACATGCACGTAGAATGTCAACAGCGTTACAGACTGACATCCAATACATTAGATTCAAGTACGGCCTCAGAAATAAATTTAGAATAATTTGAATAAGATGATTTGTAATCTGTAAGAAAATAAATGTTTGAGTGGATATGAGTATAAGTGTTTTACCTTAATGTGGGTGCAGGCTTCTCATCTGCTGGAATTCAAGGTCGCATGTTGGTTCTTTTTCCCTGTGTAACATGGAAAAGATTCGCCGAAGGATCCACACCACATTCGGAAACACGGAAAAAGCTTTCCGTCATCCTGTTGAAGGTTGTATAATATATTAAACAAACCCTTAGTTATTCTTCCTTCTAGAAATGGATGCACCCAGAATTTCCTGTTAATGGATTTCTTGTTCAGTAAGAGAAGTAAAAGAAAGGCGTCCTCCTCGTCTGACTTCAGGACGAAACTCGCGCGGCAATAGCAGTAGCGGCAGCATCAGAGCAGCTCACAGCAGCCGCTGAGCCATAACGAGATTCGCGGCGTGCTGTGCCTCGCCCTGTGAAAGGCCGCTTCTCGGTGGCTCCATGTGAAGGGGGCCTTACGTAGATTGCGAATGTCGGTTCTCAGTATTTTTTCCATGAAAAAAAGCGTTGGCCAATTTGAGTTCACGTAATTGTGTGTTGTTTGATCCTATCAGTAGTATAACAGTGCAGCATCATCGGTCTTTGGAGATGGATAAGCGACTTGTTGCAGCACTTCCGCAAGCAACAAGAAGATTCACTCTACGAAGTGTGGTCAACAGCCTAATAAAACACATGGGTTGATCATAACTCCTTTCTTCTTTTTCCGAGGAAATGGTGTATGAATCTGCCTGTGATAGTACTTTAACACTATGTTCATTGCCAGAACCCATTTCTAATGGTTACCATAGCGACGGCAAACATGACACAAGTTGTTGCATGTTTGTCTTAGAACGGTTCTTTCATTTTTTATTTTTCACTTAGTGCAATCGACTTGATAAAATCTCGCTGTGCGGGTAAGCTCTGCTACCGTGCCTCCCAGAACTATTAGGCTCTGAACTTGACTCCGATATTACGTAGCTGATTTGCGCTTCGTCATTTACAACAGTGACAAATACGGTTATGTTTTCGGAGCTTTAACCATAAATGGAAACCGGGCGATTGGTGGCTTTGTGCTAAAATCTTAACGTAAACACTAGACAGATCATGATATTATTGTAAGCAGTTCTAGTAGGGTGTGTTTTTGCTGCTAAATAATGCGTTTTTTGTTAATAATAAGAATATCGTAAATACAACTCGCAAATGTGTAATGAAAGTAATATTAGAACGTTTTTTAGTCATATAGGTTCCTCTTGCTGCTACGCAGGTGACACGATGGTAGCCATATCAAAACTGCATCTGGCGACTACAGGTGCCTTCGCTAGTAAATACATAAATGTCGTGTGACTAGGGCTCCCGTCGGGGAGACCGTTCGCCTGTTGCAAGTCTTTCGATTCGACGCCACTTCGGCGACTTGCGCGTCGATGGGGATGAAATGATGATGATTAGGACAACACAACATCCAGTCCCTGAGCGGAGAAAATTTCCGACCCAGCCGGGAATCGAACCCGGGCGACATTCTGTCGCTCTGACCACTTTTTTTTAAATCTCATTTTGTTTGTTTTCGTTTGTTTCATCTGTTCGGTGCGGACGTCGCAAGACAGCCGTTTCAGTTCGTTGCTGATCCATTAACTCAGTTTTTTTTATTACAGAGAGCAACTAACCCTCTGACCGAAAACGCTGAGCTACCGCGCCGGCGACCACTCAGCTACCGGGGGCGAACCAATCGCTAGTGTAGGCACTGCTCAGATATCGTTTCTTAACTTCTGCAGTGCGATCGTCTTTAAAGGTGGCACAAATCATTTGACGACAGCTGTTGCGAGCTGTTGGAATGAATTCTGGATCGTTACTGCTACACACACACACACACACACACGCACACACATACGATAACACACACACTCCCTTCAGTTATGTCTGCCTTGGATTATTTTTGCCACTGTTACTTGGAGCGAATGAGATGGTTCTTTCTCTGGGACTAGCGGGTGAGGTGATCGACGCCACTGGCGGTTTGTGTTACAGTTCTGTCTTCCGCAGGAGCCACCGCTCGTGGCCCTGGGTCAATAGTATTGATAGACACGCATATCATCTCATCATAAATATCGCAGTGACTGCACTGTTACCTGGCATATGCAGCCTGTTTTTCCAGTGGTCATTGTTTGTATGCACAGTTTCAGTCACATTGGTGGTAGCTTAGTTGGTCTTTGGAGAATCGATTAATCGACAGACGATGCATACAAACTCTGCAGCTACGGTGATTCTCTTCTTTATCAGTTTGCGTAGACCATTTTTTCACAGCTATCGTCCTTGCTTTGAGGCTGTGGGCTCCAGGACTAGACGTTTCTTTTACCGGTATGCCTAGAGTAACACTCTGACTACAAATCTCAGCTGCCTGAAGTCTTGGAAGTAGCACGAATCGTAAAGAAACAGGAATGATCCTGCTGTTAAAAGGTTTGCACAACCCATTTTTTTCCCAGCAGTCATTGTGCCTATGTAGTGTGCAATCTGGATTACATTGGTGGTAGGTTATATAGTCTTCGCAGTTTGGAGAATATGCTTATCGACACTAAGGTGGAATTTTTTATCGAACAGAGAGATAAGTATTATGAACCTAAGTGATTCGTTGATATAATTGTAGGAAGATTTTATTTCTGCTGCACTGCTGCCTTTGTTCAATCTCTTCTCTCTAGGGAATTTGTGGGGTGAGTACTTCCTCGTAACCTAGTTGTATCTGTATCAGTCTTTGATATTTACACAATCATATTGGCATTTGTTTGCTGTAATTACTGTGTGTGAAGGCCCTTGCTCACAACTGATATAACGGCAGCCTTCAGGCTCGAAATAGTTATGCCAGAACTTTCGTAGCAATTGCTGGGTTGGGTAGTATTGTATTTGCGATCATATTTCAAGTATTGGTGTGCGCAACCATGCACCCATATGTCGAAGACCGAGAGGTAGTCTAACCTATAGGCTACATGGTTTTCACTGAGATGGTTTCAGTTACTGGTCGACTCTATCCCTATGTCTGTATTCTGCATGGAGGTAGAATAAGGGGAGATGGCGCTACAGACTTACGCTGTACGTTGTTTTGAAGCCAGTGGGTGGGGCCTGCCGCCATCTTGGATCCCCCAAAACATTAGCAGACGAGTGTTCACAATTCTTTCGTGTTCGTTATTTCGGTCGTGTGCACGCGATATTTATTTTATATAGTAAATGTTACACTGTTTTAGTGAACAACACAGCATAAGGAACGCAACTTCAATCGTTTTTCTGGTCTTAAATGCATATTCGATGCAGTACTACGACACCAAAATATGAAGCTTCTGGCCTCAGTACTGTAATTCCTTTTTGTTTATACAACGAATAACCGAGAAGAGAAGTATGTGCTGTGAAAAGCGTGCTTTCATAATCCATTTCTATTCACTTTCATTGTGTGTGTGCCGATAATTGATAAAGCCAGAACTCCAAAACAATGATTGATAGTTTACAGGCACCGATTTGTATTCGTTGCATTTTCAAATGTTCAGGTTTGCAAGAAACTTGCCTTATTTCCTTTGGTGTCCCATAGATGTATGCAGGGACGATATAAACAAGCCAGCTGTCGTGTCAACAAAGTGAAAGGTTCGTTAAATTACGAAGGAAAAGAACGGAATTTAAGATTGTCAGGCCCATCGTAGTTTACACATCTACTTTGTTTTTAAATTGTACCTACCAAGTGACATTCAGTGTGGCAAATAACAGTAATTTACAGGTTAACACGACAACACAGTGATTAATATAATGATCTAAGTAGCCTGGACATTGATAGGGAACTTAGCTTTAACAAATATGTAAACCTTTAAGTACTCATAATTTAACCACTGTAACATGTGTTCCACAGATTTTACTGAAGATTTAATTAACTACATGAAGTTACACTACTTTTATATTAAATTATCGCATTTTAAAACATTAGTCTACATTTTCAGGATATTTATTGCCAGGACTTTTCAGTTACTTGGGAATAACCAAACAATGAAAACCAAGTGTATTGCTCACCTCCAGAGAGTTCTTCGCATTGGACTGATAGGAAATCTAAAGTCAAATCACAGAAATAAAACCATACTGTATTACTTCACAGTGCATCAGAATTTCAAGTATATATAAGAAAATAGCGATTAAATAAGTCCACTTAGGGATGAAATGTGATTTGTTTAAACTTTAGACTACAATCAGAACGATTATTACACCAGTAAGCGACGCAAGCCGGCATTTTTTTATCAAAACACTTCACGACTACACGAAATCAAACTACCAGATGCGAATGTTTTGGGGTAGCTAACATGGCGGATCTTGACTTGGGTCCGCTTCAAGTTTGTGACGTCATGACAACTCCTCTTATTTTTACCTCCATGGTATTCTGTAGCGCTATGCTACATCCGTACAGTATCTTTGGTCGGCAGCATCAGAATTTTACCTTGACATCACACAACCTAGTAACGTAGTGTGGTAATTCTTGAACATACAATATCTTTGGTTAGAAATTAGTAGTGCTTACAGAACCTGCTATGATGTCATTGACATGACGCTACCATTTCTGTTAACAATTGCTAACACTCTGATGTCACAAACGGAAGATATGGAGTGATACCTCAGCAATGATACATAAATTGGGACCATGTTACTTGTGGTTGGCTGAGAGCATTACGATACTAATGCGACATTGATGCAACATCATGATGCAGTTGAACATGATTTTGATATCGACAAATAACAGTTCACACTAATGGGGAGAAAAGTATAAAATTGCAGAAAACATGGAAAAATGATAGTAATTACATATCTGTCTGAGTGTGGTGTTTGCTGGTGCCTCTAATGTCGAAATATTAATTTGTTACTAACAAACAGACTTCAAGTGATCTAATTTCTTATTAACAAATAGACACAACCTTCAACCTTTCCAGTGTTGCCCACTCAGGTGTCCCAGTGATGAAAGATGGAGTTGGGATGTGGGCTTCAATAGCAGTGATAACTGAGTGGATCATGACCTCAACGAGATGTTGGGAACAGTGGGACAGATGTTGCATAATTTGATAAAATACGAGAAATGTGGAAAAATGAGAGTACTTACATATCTGCCTTGGTCTGGTCTCTTCTGGTGCATCAAATGACGTAATATTAAATTGGTATTAATGATCGGAATTCAGGTGACGTCACGTAATGTAATCTGTTAGTAACAAATAGACACAATCTAATACTCTTCCTATGCTGCTCATCTGAAAAATAGATTTGACCTGTTGCCTCAGTCAGAATCGGATGAGCCTCATGTAGCTGAAGCTGAAGAAAGGGCACAACAAGCTTTCAAGGACTTGAAAAAGGTAGGGAAATTTGTAAAGAGAAAGGAAGTTCTGTTGTTAGGTAGCTCCCATGGTAGAAGTGTTGGCCAACGACTGCAGGAAAGTCTAGGTCCACAGTACCAGGTCACAAACTTTTTCAAGCCTAGTGCAGATCTGGGTCAGGTAACAAGAGGATGTAAGTTCTTTATGCAAGGATTTCATAAAGGATGATGCCGTGGTTATAGTGGTTGGTCCGGGAAATAGCATTGACAGAGACTCTGAATATTCCATAGAGACTGACCTGGTGAAGATAGCATGAGCAACAAAGCATATGAGTGTGGGATTTGTGTCTGTGTTGAGACGCCATGATCGGCCTCATTTGGACTCTTCTGTCGGGAGGGTGAACTTGGAGTTGGAGTGGCTGCTTGTGATGGATACAGGGTCCCATATTGGTTTGATTCCTGTGGATGCTATCGATAGGTGTGACTACACTAGGCATGACCTTCACCTCAATAGGAAAGGGAAGGAAAAACTGTCTGGGTTGATTGCAGAAAACTTAAGGGGGGACACTGTCACAAGTGGTAAAATACCAGTGGTCACGGGTGTCAGAAGGATGCCTTTTTTAGGATAGGGAAGTGGGAAAGAAAACGAGTTTTAAGAGAGATTGGCAGACACACTCAGTTTGAGAAAACAGATGAACAGGAGTCAGATTTTAGCATACAGCCTCCATTTAAACAATGTTTAACAGAAAGTAATAAGAAACTGCCAGTTCATCTTTGCCCAAACAGTTATAATCCAATTAGTATGCAGTATCAGTTATCTTTATTACACCAGAACATTCTGGGACTCAGAAATAAAGTTGATGAACTACTTATTTGTATTGATGAAATGAATTCATCTAACCAAATTGACATAATCTGACTCTCTGAACATCAAGTGACCACTGGTATAGATATGTTAGACATTTCAGGATTTAAGCTAGCTTCCTACTTCTGCAGAGTAGATATGGATGGAGGAGGAGTTGCCACATTTATTAAAAACTACCATAAATTCAAGAACATTGACATTAGTAAATTCTGTTTAGAGCAGCATCTAGAAGCGTTTGCAACAGAAGTAGAGTTCCATAACAGATCCTATATAATAGTAACTATTTACTGAGCACCTGCAGGAAATTATAATCTATTCATAATACATCTAGGAGCTCTTTTGGGTTATTTAACAGGAAGAAACAAAGAAATTTTGATTGCTGGTGACTTTAATACATGTTTTCTAATGCAATCTTCCAGTAAACATTTATTGCAGTTAGTAATGTTGTCTTTCAATGTAACTCACACTGTAAACTTTCCAACTAGGATCACTAAATCCTCAAGGACAGCCATTGATAACATTTTTGTAGACAAATCAAAGGAACAAAACCATATCATAAAACCTGTAATAAATGGACTGTCAGATCATGACATGCAGCTCCTTGTTTTAGATGTAAATACTAAGCAGATTATCAAGAGTTCTAAATCTGAGTACAGGAGAGTAGTCAATCAACCAAAAATTGAGTGTTTTACAAAACTGCTCAAAAATATGATCTGGAAAGATGTTTATAGTGCTCGTGACATGAATGAAAAATATAACACATTCATGAACAATGTCAGTACCATGTTTGAAAACTGTTTTCCTCTAAAAATTACTCACATTAAACAGAAGTCTATAATAAAACCATGGATTACACAAGGAATAAAGTTTTCCTGCAAGACATGAAGGAAAATGTATCTGTCGACCAAGAATAGCTACAATGCTGATGATTAAGCTAAATACAAGGAGTACTGTAAAATATTAAAAAAAGTAATTCAGACATCTAAACAAATGCACTACGAGAAGAAGATAGCAATGTCAGGGAACAAAATAAAAACAATATGGGATATAGTGAAAGAGGAGACTGGTAGAACCAGAAAGGAACAGGAGCAAATAGCATTAAGGGTAGATGACACATTAGTAACCGATGGGCATAGTGTGGCAAATGTATTTAACAAGTACTTTATATCTGTTACTGATAGAATGAGATTGTCAGGATCAGTAAATAATGCCCTTGAATATCTGAACCTAGCCTTTACAAATTGCTTCAGGTACATGAATATGTCACTCACTTCACCAAAAGAAATAACTTCCATAATAAAATCTTTAAAAACAAAGCATTCTAGAGGTTACAATGAAATATCAACAAAGTTAATTGTGGCATGTTCTTGTAAGTTTAGTACAATTCTAAGTTACTTGTGTAACCAGTCAATTATAACTGGGACATTTCCTGACTGGCTAAAATATGCAGATATTAAACCTCTATTCAAGATAGGGGACAAAGAGATACCATCAAACTACAGACCGATTTCACTTTTGCCAGCATTCTCAAAAATTTTAGAAAAAGTAATGTACAGGCAGCTTCTCAACCATCTGACCACAAAAAACATGTTATCAAGAACACAGTTTGGATTTCTGAAGGGTTCTGATATCGAGAAGGCTATTTACACCTACAGTGAAAATGTACTTAATTCATTAAATAACAAATTACAAACAGCAAGTATTTTCTGGGATTTGTCAAAGGCATTTGATTGTGTGAACCACAACATCCTTTTAAATAATTTAGAATTCTATGGTGTCATGGGCAGTGCTGCAAAATGGTTCAAGTCAAACCTCACTAACAGGAAACAAAGGGTGTCAGTGCAAGGGACTAGTGATTTATGTCATGTGATGTCCCACAAGGATCCTTCTTAGGGCTGTTGCTTCTTCTTGTGTACATTAATGATCTCTCATCAGTTACACTGCCAGAAGCAGCGTTCGTTTTTTTTTTTTTTTTTTTTTTTTTTTTTTTTTTTGCAGATGACAAGTATTGCAATAAATAGTATGTCGAGTGAGGTTCTGGAACGATCTACTAATGATATTTTCATGGATATTAATAAATGGTTTAAAGCCAACTCACTGACATTAAACGTTGAAAAGACTCACTATATGCAGTTCAGAACCTGTAAGAGGTTTCCACCCAGCATATGCATAAAGTTTGAAGAAGAGCTGATGGAAGAAGTTGACAGTCTTAAATTCCTGGCATTACAACTTGATAATAAATTCAGTTGGGAGGAGCACATCACAGAACTGCAGAAACGCCTTAACAAATCTGCATTTGCAATTCGAGTGTTAGCTGGCATAGGCGACATAAAAATGAAAAAGCTTGCATACTTTGCCCACTTTCATTCCATAATGTCATATGGTATAATATTTTGGGGTAACTCTTCAAGTCAAACAAAAGTTTTCAGAGTCCAAAAGCGTGTAATACGTATTATTTGTGGAGTAAACTCACGGACATCCTGCAGAAACCTCTTCAAAGAACTGGGTATACTAACTACTGCCTCTCAGTATATTTACTCCTTAATATAATTTGTCCTAAATAATATATCTCTTTTTCCAAAAAACAGTTCAGTTCATACATACAGTACCAGGAACAAAAATTATCTGCACAAAGACTTCAAAGCACTTACTTTAGTTCAAAAAGGGGTTCACTACTCAGGAACACTCATCTTCAATAATTTGCCAGAAAACATAAAAAAATTTAGTTACAAATAAAGATCAGTTTAAAAGGAGCCTGAAAGACTTACTAGTGGCCTACTCCATCTACTCCATTGACGAATTTTTTTATAGAAACAAATGATGTATTGTATATATTCAAACTATTAGAATTGTTATTTCAGATTAAAAAAAAAAAAAATTGACATGTTCCACATCCATGAGGATCTCCCCAGCACGGATCTATGGAACGAAAAACTAATCTAATCTAATCCTGCAGATTGGTTCCCTACCATTCAAGTGTCCAAGTAATGAAAGACGACGGTGTGGAAGGGGTGCTTGATCCTTGTTGGTCCAGAAGGAAGGGGAGAGGAGGGGCGCTGAAGATGGGGTTACCGCAATTTTTATTTCAGGTGACGCAATTGCCTTGGTGAGTCTGCTTGAGATAACATTGTTTACTCAGCAGGAACGACTTTGGTAACCTACTGCCATGCACATGATTTAGAAGCTTTGAGAACATCGTTATCTGCACATTCTTATTTCTTAATGGTTTCTACAGTGCATCTTAGTACCTGGCCAACATTGTAAAAATAAACAAACTGGCAGAATAATTATAGTAAAATCTGTTTCTCCGTTGTCAGATTTTAGGTTCTCCCGCCATTTGCGTTCTTTTCTGTTTGTACCGCCGTAATGTTCTCTCAGTTAATGGTTTTCCTGCCATTAAAAATTTCGTATAAATAACGTTCCTACATTTTGCACTTATGAATCACTACCACAAGTTTTAACATGATATTTCTTGTGTGGAAAATACAACTTATGCCTGCTCACAAACAACACGTACAATAATGTACAACATAAAACTGTACAGTCTGTTTCAGAATCTAAATGTTTTTGGGTTCTATGAGAAATATAGGTACATTTGTAGGGTTACTTTCAGAAAGTCTCCGAATATTTCGTCTTCTTACTGTTCTCAAGCTGCAATAAATCATCAAAAACAACATTTGAGTTTGTTTTTCCTCCTAAAGGCAAGGCGTGTAATGTTCGAAACAGTATGCCAGAAACAATGGGAAACCTCGCCTGTAAACAGTGGTAAGGAAAAAATGGTTGTTTTGGGAAAATGCGCAGTAAAACTGCAAAAAAAAAAAATAAAAAATAAAAAATAAAAAAAATAAAAAATAAAAAAAAATCTCGTAAGGTTGGTATACCACAAAGGTCTAGGACGTCTCCAGATACATCTTCGCTGGTCATAGAGGCTCAGTTCGAAGCGGGACTCGTCACTGAAGTCAGTTCTACTCCAGTCACTGAGATTTCAGGCCAAAGACGTGCCTGGAGACGTCGTGGACAGCGGTGACTTGACTATCGCCTGCCATACGGCCTGACAACTAGGAGGGTGGTTTGGGTGCCATTTCATGTTATAGCGGGACCCCTTTGGCTGTCATCTGCGGCACCTTTACAGCACAGCTGCACGTCGACAATATTCTGCGCTCCGTTTTGTTGCATTTCGTGGCAAGCCATCCTGGACCTACATTCCAGCACACTGTGAGAGTTTCTACCGCTCATCTTCGTACTTACCAAACTTCTACTTTGGCAAATCTCTCCCAATTGAGAACTTCGGAGTGTTATTGGCAGGGCCATCCAACCAGCTCAGGATTTTGACCATCTAAGGCAAGAGTTGGACAGAATTTAGCACGATGTCCCTCAGGAGGACATCCAACAACTCTGTCAAGCCGATTTCTGCCCCATTCAGATAATTGCTGCATGGTGCATCATTTTTTGTGTGTGTGTGTGTCTTGGAGTGTATCCAGATCTCTGGACTATATGACCTTTTGTTACAACAGATGACCACAGACTCTTTTCTACTCACACAAATTTCTCTCACAGTATCAAAGCACACAAAAGACCTGTTCACTGATAGCCCAAATAATACAGTAGCCAATTAGCTACATGTTTTGATTACATAACCCAGTCATTGGTCATGGGTGTTCACAGAAGTTTTTCCAGGGACAGGGGCCAAGACTCTAACATTACTGTTTTTGATATAAATGATTTTATCAGTTTTGAGACTAAATTTTATATTTTCTGTTAACGGTGCTGGAGAGCTTCACTGTATTTATAGGATGGCAACACAAAACCACCAAAAGGTGCTGTAATATATATACAGACAAATAGTTTCAGACAAGTGACCTCCATCATGTCACAGATACCATTACATCAGGTTCAAGGAAGATTAAAAAAAAAGGTTCAAATGGCTCTAAGCACTATGGGACATAACATCTGAGGTCATCAGTCCCCTAAAATTAGAGCTACTTAAACCTAACTAACCTAAGGACATCACACACATCCATGCTTGAGGCATTTCTTCTAAACAACCACACAGATCTTGAATGCCTCAATACTTCACTCTGCCAAGACTATGAATTTCTCAAGGGAAGTCCTGGATCATCTCTCTCTGGTATAATCCATCGCATCAGGACACGGGTTGTCCATTACATACCATTATGCCACCAGAGTTCCCTAAATCAACACTTCTTGTGGTCTGAAGTCATACACGATCGTTTGCCACACTGTGACACCAGGAGCAACACAACCGCACCGCTTCAAAACAATGGATGAATGGGACCTGCCCAGAGGTTGCTGACACTCTCAATGTCATCCAGAGTAGTGCAGAAATGCGATTCATTACCAAACATAGTGCGTTGCTATTCATCTTCAGTTCATGCTTTCTGGTCATGGCAACACTCCAAAATCAGCCATTTATGTTGTAATGTTAATGGCAGCCTATGCATAGGAGAGTAATTCACTAGTCTGGCAGCTGAGCAGTTCTAAGCGCTTCAGTCCGGAACTGCGCTGCTGCTATGGTCGCAGGTTCGAATATTTTAAATCTTCCGCAAGCTATCACTGTCTTCCCTGAGGAAGGAGCTATAGTTCTGAAAGCTAGGAAGCATATCATTCTTGAATGAGATTTTTCACTCTGCAGCGGAGTGTGTGCTGATATGAAACTTCTGGCAGATTAAAACTGTGTGCCGGACCGAGACTCAAACTCGGGACCTTTGCCTTTCGTGGGCAAGTGCTCTACCGACTGACCTACCCAAGCACAACTCACGCCCCAAGCATGACTCCTGTGAGGATGGGGCTTGGTGCTTTGGTAGCTCAGTCGGCAGAGCACTTGCCCGCGAAAGGCAAAGGTCCCGAGTTCGAGTCTCGGTCTGGCACACAGTTTTAATCTGCCAGGAAGTTTCATATCAGTGCACACTCCGCTGCAGAGTGAAAATCTCATTCTGGAAACATCCCCCAGGCTGTGGCTAAGCCATGTCTCCGCAATATCCTTTCTTTCAGGAGTGCTATTTCTGCAAAGTTTGCAGGAGAGCTTCTGTAAAGTTTGGAAGGTAGAAGACGAGGTACTGGCAGAAGTAAAGCTGTGAGGATGGGGCGTGAGTTGTGCTTGGGTAGCTCAGTGAGTAGAGCACTTGTCTGCGAAAGGCAAAAGTCTCGAGTTTGAGTCTCGGTCCAGCACACAGTTTTAATCTGCCAGGAAGTTTCATATCATTCTTACTTTTAAGTGTGTCTGTCAGTAGTTTTACATATTTGGCCAGTAATGTTGTCTTTTATTGTAATAATTTACTTTATTTGTGCAATATATTAAAGAATATATTCATAAGAGAGACTGGTGACAATTCCTTACCTTTGATCAGTCAAGTCAGATTTATATTGTTAAGAGTAAATGAAAATTATGTAAACAATTAAATTATGTAAACAATCAAACTATGTGGAGTATTGAAAGTGTGTTGTTCTTATTCTAAAAACAATAGAATTATAACATAAATTTATTTCATCCACAGATCAAAGATAATGAGGCTACTGGAACTGCAAATCTTAACTGTTACAATTCTCCTGTCAAGTGCAACAGCTTACATTCAGCACATGTCATTAAACAGTAAACAACTAGATGGTACATGGACAGTTAGAAACCAGAACAACAGTAAGTTTTTATAGTTTATAAATATATTTTACTTTTTGATGTTATGTTTGGTGTTCATAGTGACCGACTTTTGATAATAACTATCATTATTTGTCTGCATTTTTTGCAATGTGTCAGAAGTAAATAAAAAGTGACATACAATTAATCTTCTTTATTTATAAACTATTCAAGATAGCCACAGTCAAAACAGTCATAATCAAAAGATGATAATGGGAATGGACATTTTGAAACATACGGCCTCTTTTTCAAAATTTAGAGAAATAAATAATATGAGAGCCCATCTTGGCATAGACAACAAGACAGTATAAAAGAAAAAGAAAATGCACACACACACACACACACACACACACACACACACACACACACACACACACCATTTCCATTTAACTTTTCTTGCAGAGATACTGCAGCACATGTAAAACCTATTGCCAAGTCACTTTGGATATTTTCATTTGCAATTCAGTGCAGTATATTGTGTGATGTTGTAAATTCAAATGATAAATATCTTGTTCAGACTAATTGTGACATCCAATGTCATGATAAAGCTATTTTGAACATGTTTGTACACAAGAACTTGACCAGGTTCTATGTATGAATGGTCTTCTAAATGTGATTCCCTTGTTGTTATGTAGCCAAATGCATACAACTGTATTGTTAATGTAAATAACAGTGATGAAAATGGAACATTTTGTTCATTAGTGCTGTCGTGATCATGTTTTATATTTTGGGTTTATGTATGTTTTTGACTTCTTAGGCTACACTCATTATGGAGGAATCTTTCTGAATGGAGTGTCATAGATATATGACTTTCCTATGACAATGTCTTCATCCCAGCTCTGATTTGATATTTCTTTTTCACTGACATATTTCCTTTGAACCAGATTATGTTTAGTTTAAAGACTTAGCACTCGACCACAACTTAGATCGAATCATTGAGCCAATGGTAAACCAGTACCATTCGTACAGTTGCCACATCTCAAGATGACTTTCCATTTCAGTATTTATGTTGACTGATCAGTTTGATGGACCATATTGAAATGAAACATGATTATGTTACAATGCAGGATGGTGTGAATTTAGTCTACAATGATGCAGACTTTGTAGACTGTCTTTTACAGCCAGTTGGCAGGCCCCACAATTGTTCAGACCATTTATGTCATTATATTATTAAATCATGTAGGCTGTAACTGAAGAGCCTTCAGCTTGTCCTTGGGAACCATTTATGCAATATCTACATTAACATCTACATGACTACTCTGTTTTTCTACCATTTCACATTCAAACAGGTTACAGGAAAAATGAGTACTTAAATCCTTCTGTCTGAGCTCTGATTTCTTTTATTTTATTACAGTGGTCATTTCTCCTTGTGTGGGTGGGTGCCAAAAAATCATTTTTGCGTACATAGGAGAACATTGGAGATTGGAATTTTGTGAAAAGATCTCTCCACAATGAGAAATGACTTTGTTTTAATGATTGCTGCCCTAGCTTTTGCATCACATCTGTAACATTCTCTCCCTCATTTCACAGTAATACAAAAAAAGCTGACCTTCTTTCAACTTCTTAGATAATCTTTGTTCTATCTGGTAAGGATCCCATACTGCACAATAATACTCTAGTAGCTGATGTGCAAATGTGGTGTAGGCTGGCTCTTTAGTAGACCTGTTGTATCATCTAAGTGCTCTGCCAATGAAATGCAGTCTTTAGTTTGCCTTCCCCACAACTTTATCTAAGTGTTTGTTCCAGTTTAAGTTGTTTGTAATTGCAATTTGTAGGTATTTAGTTGAATTGAAAGCTTTTAGATTTGTGTGTAACCAAAATGTAATGGATTTCTTGTAGTACTCATGTGCATGGCATACACTTTTCATAATCTAGTGTCAACTGCCAAATCATATCATAGGGATATCATGTCCAAATCACTTTGCAATTGTTTTGATCTTTTGAATACTCTACTAGGTGGCACATAACAGCATCATCTGTAAACGATCTAAGACGGCTGCTCAGATTGTCTCCTAAAACATTTATATAGATTAGAAACAGCAGAGGACCCATAATACTTGGTGAATACCAAATATCACACTAGTTTCACTCAATGACTTTCTGTCTGTTAGTACAGATTGGGTCCTCTCTGAGAGGAAATATGAATTCAATTGCACAATTGAGATGACGCTCCGTAGATCCACAATTTGATTAGAAGCTGCTTGTGAGGATCAGTACTAGAGCCCATATGACATCTATTTCCATTTCTCCATCAGATTTCATTTTTTTTACTAATATTGACAGTTGTGGTAATGAATCAAAAGTAACCAAGAAGAAAAATTTTGTATCCAGCTCAGTTAAAAGGACAACACAACAGGGCCAAAAAAATTGTTATGAACAGTATTGTACTAATACCATGAAAATTACCTCTTTACAGGTATTAAGATACCAGGCCGTGTACCTGGTGGAATATTGTCAGACCTCAGGGCAGCTGGAGTTATTACAACTGACATCCATTACCGTTTCAATGATTTAAATCTACGATGGGTGTCCTATGACAATTGGACATATTCAACAACATTCTATGGTATGTTTCACACTATTGCACAGTGCATGCTTTTTTTTGTTTCACATATGTATTCCTTAAAACGAAATACTCATTTCCTAGCTGTTCTATTTCTTTTATTTTTTACAGTGAAAGGCACAACAAACAAGAATATCAGTTTGGTGTTTCATGGGATAGACACTGTATCTGATATATTTTTGAATGAAATTCATATTGGCTCTACAGAAAACATGTTTCTTCGTTACTCTTTTCCAATCACTGAAGTTGTACAGGTTTGTAACAACAGTCTTTTTCAAGTAATAGTCAACAAATATCTTATGACTATCAATCTCTGCACAAAACAGGACTGTGATGTACTGATATATACTGTATGCCTCTTATAACAGTTGTCAAGTACATTTTCTCTTGTGTTTCAGGAGATGTTTGCAATTTTGTTTTTGTAATATATGAATAGAATTAGCTCAATCAAATACAGCTCATAATATGAGTCATGCAATGCCCAGTGTTACTGGAAGAAGTCAATTTGTTGTTTGTTACAAACAAAATGTTTTTAAAGTGGAATTTTATGTGTGCATTTAAAAGGGTGGTCCAAAATTAGTCTAGTGCAATATTTACCAGCATGTATTATACAACAAAATTTGAGAAGTAATCAGCACTCCAGCAGTGAATGATTAGCACTGCTGCATGGTCCAGCACAAGAGATGGGACAATCTGAGCAAGGGAGGCATGACCAGCAAAAGTTTAGCAATATGGCAACTATAGAGGTCACAGCATCTGACTCTCATTTTAATCCTAAAGCAGACAATTAAATGCTTTGTGGATTGCACTTTTGGCAGGCAACATGTTTCTTTCGGTATCATTATAGCTGTAGACCTTTTATATCTGTTATGCAATAGTTGCTCTTTCTTGAGACTTGCTTTACAGTGACTGTGTACCATGAAGAGTCTCGCCCATCATGAACTGAACTATGAGGTGTGTATCTGTCCAGTGCTTGGTCATCTGTTCTTTCAAACATAAGCCGCAGTTGCTCTGTGTCAATGATGAACAGACAATGACCTGTAAACTGATTGTGGTGCACCACTGATCTGTGGGTGGCCCCCATCACTGTTGTTTCCTCGAACTCATCTCATGGCAAATTATGTATAAAGTTGGAATAACAACAATATGCAAAGGATAGATTGCTACTCACCTTATAGAGGAAGCATTGAGTCACAGACAGGCACAATGAAAAAGACTGCCAAAATATTAAAGCTTTTGAGCAAAGTCCTTCTTTTACAGTAGAAATCACACACACATTCAAACAAACACAACTCTCACACCTACATGGCCATTGTCTCAGGATCCTAGAGCCCAATGGCTTCAACTGTTGTTATCAGCAGGCTGTAAACTGTACACTGAATAATAGGGTTCAGAAAAATGCAATTTGAAAAAGTGTCATAGCCATCCCTGAGGAATATAAAATGGAGCACTCAGAAAGTCCACATTCTGTATTGTCAGAATTGTCATAAGGAGAAAATTTTTTGCTTGAAACAAGAATTGGCATGCCATTAAATGATGGTTAAAATCATGTAAAGTATCAGAAATTGCAAGATAAATAAGTGTAAAAATGTACTGCAATTTAGCAAAAAGTTGCTCTCTCTTCATGGACAGAGATTGTGTCAAAAATTGCTCAAGATAGCTACTAAAAAGATTTATTCAGAATCAACAAAACTTTTTAAACTGAATAACTATGAGTGCCTCAGCGATACAAATAGCCGTACCATAGGTGCAACCACAATGAAGGGTTATCTGTTGAGAGGCCAGAAAAACGTGTGGTTCCTGAAGAGGGGCAGCAGCCTTTTCTGTAGTTGCAGGGGCAACAGTCTGGATGACTGACTGATCTGGCCTTGTAACACTAATCAAAACTGCCTTGCTGTGCTGGTACTGCGAATGGCTGAAAGCAAGGGGATACTACAGCTGCAATTTTTCCCAAGGGCATGCAGTTTTACTGTATGGTTAAATGATGATGGTGTCCTCTTGGGTAAAATATTCCGGAGGTAAAATAGTCCCCCATTTGGATCTCCGGGTGTGGACTACTCAAGAGGACGTCATTATTAGGAGAAAGAAAACAGGCATTCTACGGATTGGAGTATGGAATGTCAGATCCCTTAATCGGGCAGGTAGGTTAGAAAATTTAAAAAGGGAAATGGACAGATTAAAATTAGATATAGTGGGAATTAGTGAAGTTCAGTGGCAGGAGGAATGAGACTTCTGGTCAGGTGAATACAGGGTTATAAATACAAAATCAAATAGAGGAAATGCTGGAGTAGGTTTAACAATGAATAAAAAAATAGGAGTGTGGGTAAGCTACTACAAACAGCATAGTGAACGCATTATTGTGGCCAAAATAGACACAAAGCCCATGCGTACTACAGTTGTACAAGTTTATATGCTAACTAGCTCTGCAGATGATGAAGAGATTGATGAAATATATGATGACATAAAAGAAATTATTCAGATAGTGATGGGAGACGAAAATGTGATAGTCATGGGTGACTGGAATTTGACAATAGGAAAAGGAAGAGAAGGAAACGTAGTGGGTGAATATGGATTGGGGGTAAGAAATGAAAGAGGAAGCCGCTGGTAGAATTTTGCACAGAGCATAACTTAATCATAGCTAACACTTGGTTCAAGAATCATAAAAGAAGGTTGTATACATGGAAGAAACCTGGAGATACTGGAAGGTTTCAGATAGATTATATAATGGTAAGACAGAGATTTAGGAACCAGATTTTAAATTGTAAGACATTTCCAGTGGCAGATGTGGACTCTGACCACAATCTATTGGTTATGAACTGTAGATTAAAACTGAAGAAACTGTAAAAAGGTGAGAATTTAAGGAGATGGGACCTGGATAAACTGAAAGAACCAGAGGTTGTACAAAGTTTCAGGGAGAGCATAAGGGAACAATTGACAGGAATGAGGGAAAGAAATACAGTAGAAGAAGAATGGTTAGCTTTGAGGAATGAAATAGTGAAGGCAGCAGAGGATCAAGTAGGTAAAAAGACGAGGGCTAGTAGAAATCCTTGGGTAACAGAAGAGATACTGAATTTAATTGATGAAAGGAGAAAATACAAAAATGCAGTAAGTGAAGCAGGCAGAAAGGAATACAAATGTCTCAAAAATGAGATTGACAGGAAGTGGAAAATGGCTAAGCAGGGATGGCTAGAGGACAAATTTAAGGATGTAGAGGCATATATCATTAGGGGTAAGATAGATATTGCCTACAGGAAAATTAAAGAGACCTTTGGAGAAAAGAGAACCACTTGTATGAATATCAAGAGCTCAGATGGAAACCCAGTTCTAAGCAAAGAGGGGAAAGCAGAAAGGTGGAAGGAGTATATACAGGGTCTATACAAGGGCAATGTACTTGAGGACAATATTATGGAAATAAAAGAAGATGTAGATGAAGATGAAATGGGAGATATGATACTGCATGAAGAGTTTGACAGAGCGTGAAAGACCTAAGTCGAATCAAGGAGTAGACAACATTATTCCATTATAACTACAGAGAACCAGTCTTGACAAAACTCTACCATCTGGTATCCAATACTTATATTTTCAAAAATTGATTTTTTTGATTGATATAATTTCTAAAACTACTGCCCAAATTATTGATGGATTTTCACAGGTAATCTGAATATGGCTTGACGTTCTGTATAGGCTTTATTTTGTCAAAATTGGATCATCAAAAAAAGAAAGAAAGAAAGATTGTGACTTGAAGTTCTACTGAATCCAGCTTGTCCTTCTGCTTTCTGTTTGCTCATGAATCTTCAAAACTACTAGACAAATTTTCATGGGGTTTTCACAGGACTTGAGTATAGCTTGAGGCATCATACAGGCTTATTTCATCAATATTCAATCACAGAAAAACTATATCATTATTTAAAGTTTTATCTTTTAGATATCTGTCTGTTTCTCTGCTTGAAAACATTAATCTACAAAACTACCAGACAAATGTTCATGAGGTTTTCACAGATAATTTGAGCATAGTTTGGAGCACCACATCAAAATCACAGCAAGGAAAAATGATTTTGTAATTGAAGGTTTTAGCCATACTAATATCATAAATGTGAAAGTAATTGTGCTGTTACGCTTTCACGACTGACCCACTGAACTGATCTCGATGAAATTTGGTACGAAAGTAGCTTGAATGCTGAGGAAGAACAGGCTACTTTAGAAAGTGTATAGTACAAGATACTTATAGAAAGTGTTTAGTACACGATACTTATTGATCTGAAGAATATTACATGAATTAGGGAAAATGTTTACACTTTTGACTTTTGATCTTTATCATATTTGTGAAAATACATTTATTGGTTGATATGTGATATGATTCAAAGCAATTAATACAATGCTAATACAATCTTTACTGTATTTAATCCATACTTCCAACTATTTGTTGTATAATGTGCACATTGTATAACATATAGCTACTTGTAGCGCAATGTGTAGATGTGTGCTCTTGCCCAAGCTCCTCTGTATGCACTACTTGACAACAACATTTCACATGCTAATGCTTCATGCACTGGGACGGCTTGAGAGGGACAGAGTGAGATGCACTTCAAGAGCTATTCTTGCTCAAACAGGTGGACAGGTGAGGAGAGCTGCACATGCAGTAGCTTACTTACTCACTATCCCTCATCGTAACAAAACTAGTAATTTGTGAGTGCAGCTGTGAGTAACAGCTAGTGATGCTCTTCTGAGCAGTAAAAATGTTTTTTTGCCAGAGGCTGATTATCCCAAATGATGATTCTATAAGATAACAGTGCATGAAAATATCCAAAGTAAGCAGCACAGATGGGATCCTTACATGTAGAAGATACAATTATGTGTAGAATGAAGTCTTTTTTGGAAGAT